>NW_027311906.1:0-300000 GCF_040954645.1 Diabrotica undecimpunctata | reverse complement strand
CGTTTCTTAGTCTCTGTCTTAATATAAAGGCGTATAACTTGTATTTTTTTATACTTTATGTATCCGCTTATTGGTCTCTACCTTAGGTTTCGTCTATAACTTGTATTTTTTTATTTTTATTCTTTCTGTATTCGTTTCTTAGTCTCTGTCTTAATGTAAAGGCATATAACTTGTATTTTTATACTTTATGTATTCGTTTATTGGTCTCTATAGGTTTCGTCTATAACTTGTATTTTTTTTTATTTTTATACTTTCTGTATTCGCTTCTTAGTCTTAGTCTTAATATAAAGGCATATAACTTGTATTTTTATACTTTATGTATTCGTTTATTGGTCTTTATCTTAGGTTTCGTCTATAACTTGTATTTTTTTAATTTTTATACTTTCTGTATTCGTTTCTTAGTCTCTGTCTTAATATAAAGGCGTATAACTTGTATTTTTTTATACGTTATGTATCCGCTTATTGGTCTCTACCTTAGGTTTCGTCTATAACTTGTATTTTTTTATTTTTATTCTTTCTGTGTTCGTTTCTTAGTCTCTGTCTTAATGTAAAGGCATATAACTTGTATTTTTATACTTTATGTATTCGTTTATTGGTCTCTATAGGTTTCGTCTATAACTTGTATTTTTTTTTTATTTTTATACTTTCTGTATTCGCTTCTTAGTCTCAGTCTTAATATAAAGGCATATAACTTGTATTTTTATACTTTATGTATTCGCTTATTGGTCTTTATGTTAGGTTTCGTCTATAACTTGTATTTTTTTTTATTTTTATACTTTCTGTATTCGTTTCTTAGTCTCTGTCTTAATATAAAGGCGTATAACTTGTATTTTTTTATACTTTATGTATTCGCTTATTGGTCTTTATCTTAGGTTTCGTCTATAACTTGTATTTTTTTTATTTTTATACTTTCTGTATTCGTTTCTTAGTCTCTGTCTTAATGTAAAGGAATATAACTTGTATTTTTATACTTTATGTATTCGTTTCTTGGCCTCTATCTTAGGTTTCGTCTATAACTTGTATTTTTTGATTTTTATTCTTTCTGTATTCGTTTCTTAGTCTCTGTCTTAATGTAAAGGCATATAACTTGTATTTTTATACTTAATGTATTCGTTTATTGGTCTTTATCTTAGGTTTCGTCTATAACTTTTATTTTTTTTATTTTTATACTTTCTGTATTCGTTTCTTAGTCTCTGTCTTAATATAAAGGCGTATAACTTGTATTTTTTTATACTTTATGTATTCGCTTATTGGTCTCTATCTTAGGTTTCGTCTATAACTTGTATTTTTTATTTTTATACTTTCTGTATTCGTTTCTTAGTCTCCGTCTTAATGTAAAGGAATATAACTTGTATTTTTATACTTTATGTATTCGTTTCTTGGTCTCTATCTTAGGTTTCGTCTATAACTTGTATTTTTTTTATTTTTATACTTTCTGTATTCGTTTCTTAGTCTCTGTCTTAATATAAAGGCATATAATTTGTATTTTTATACTTTACGTATTCGTTTATTGGTCTTTATGTTAGGTTTCGTCTATAACTTGTATTTTTTTATACTTTATGTATCCGCTTATTGGTCACTACCTTAGATTTCGTCAATAACTTGTATTTTTTTATTTTTATTCTTTCTGTATTCGTTTCTTAGTCTCTGTCTTAATATAAAGGCATATAACTTGTATTTTTATACTTTATGTATTCGTTTATTGGTCTTTATCTTAGGTTTCGTCTATAACTTGTATTTTTTTTATTTTTATACTTTCTGTATTCGTTTCTTAGTCTCTGTCTTAATAGAAAGGCGTATAACTTGTATTTTTTTATACGCTATGTATCCGCTTATTGGTCTCTACCTTAGGTTTCGTCTATAACTTGTATTTTTTTATTTTTATTCTTTCTGTATTCGTTTCTTAGTCTCTGTCTTAATGTAAAGGCATATAACTTGTATTTTTATACTTTATGTATTCGTTTATTGGTCTCTATAGGTTTTGTCTATAACTTGTATTTTTTTTATTTTTATACTTTCTGTATTCGCTTCTTAGTCTCAGTCTTAATATAAAGGCATATAACTTGTATTTTTATACTTTATGTATTCGTTTATTGGTCTTTATCTTAGGTTTCGTCTATAACTTGTATTTTTTTTTATTTTTATACTTTCTGTATTCGTTTCTTAGTCTTTGTCTTAATATAAAGGCATATAACTTGTATTTCTATACTTTATGTATTCGTTTATTGGTCTCTATCTTAGGTTTCGTCTATAACTTGTATTTTTTTATTTTTATTCTTTCTGTATTCGTTTCTTAGTCTCTGTCTTAATGTAAAGGCATATAACTTGTATTTTTATACTTTATGTATTCGTTTATTGGTCTCTATAGGTTTCGTCTATAACTTGTATTTTTTTTATTTTTATACTTTCTGTATTCGTTTCTTAGTCTCTGTCTTAATATAAAGGCGTATAACTTGTATTTTTTTATACTTTATGTATCCGCTTATTGGTCTCTACCTTAGGTTTCGTCTATAACTTGTATTTTTTTATTTTTATTCTTTCTGTATTCGTTTCTTAGTCTCTGTCTTAATGTAAAGGCATATAACTTGTATTTTTATACTTTATGTATTCGTTTATTGGTCTCTATAGGTTTCGTCTATAAGTTGTATTTTTTTTTATTTTTATACTTTCTGTATTCGCTTCTTAGTCTTAGTCTTAATATAAAGGCATATAACTTGTATTTTTATACTTTATGTATTCGTTTATTGGTCTTTATCTTAGGTTTCGTCTATAACTTGTATTTTTTTTATTTTTATACTTTCTGTATTCGTTTCTTAGTCTCTGTCTTAATATAAAGGCGTATAACTTGTATTTTTTTATACGTTATGTATCCGCTTATTGGTCTCTACCTTAGGTTTCGTCTATAACTTGTATTTTTTTATTTTTATTCTTTCTGTGTTCGTTTCTTAGTCTCTGTCTTAATGTAAAGGCATATAACTTGTATTTTTATACTTTATGTATTCGTTTATTGGTCTCTATAGGTTTCGTCTATAACTTGTATTTTTTTTATTTTTATACTTTCTGTATTCGCTTCTTAGTCTCAGTCTTAATATAAAGGCATATAACTTGTATTTTTATACTTTATGTATTCGCTTATTGGTCTTTATGTTAGGTTTCGTCTATAACTTGTATTTTTTTTTATTTTTATACTTTCTGTATTCGTTTCTTAGTCTCTGTCTTAATATAAAGGCTTATAACTTGTATTTTTTTATACTTTATGTATTTGCTTATTGGTCTTTATCTTAGGTTTCGTCTATAACTTGTATTTTTTTTATTTTTATACTTTCTGTATTCGTTTCTTAGTCTCTGTCTTAATGTAAAGGAATATAACTTGTATTTTTATACTTTATGTATTCGTTTCTTGGCCTCTATCTTAGGTTTCGTCTATAACTTGTATTTTTTTATTTTTATTCTTTCTGTATTCGTTTCTTAGTCTCTGTCTTAATGTAAAGGCATATAACTTGTATTTTTATACTTAATGTATTCGTTTATTGGTCTTTATCTTAGGTTTCGTCTATAACTTTTATTTTTTTTATTTTTATACTTTCTGTATTCGTTTCTTAGTCTCTGTCTTAATATAAAGGCGTATAACTTGTATTTTTTTATACTTTATGTATTCGCTTATTGGTCTCTATCTTAGGTTTCGTCTATAACTTGTATTTTTTATTTTTATACTTTCTGTATTCGTTTCTTAGTCTCCGTCTTAATGTAAAGGAATATAACTTGTATTTTTATACTTTATGTATTCGTTTCTTGGTCTCTATCTTAGGTTTCGTCTATAACTTGTATTTTTTTATTTTTATTCTTTCTGTATTCGTTTCTTAGTCTCTGTCTTAATGTAAAGGCATATAACTTGTATTTCTATACTTTATGTATTCGTTTATTGGTCTCTATAGGTTTCGTCTATAACTTGTATTTTTTTTATTTTTATACTTTCTGTATTCGTTTCTTAGTCTCTGTCTTAATATAAAGGCGTATAACTTGTATTTTTTTATACTTTATGTATCCGCTTATTGGTCTCTACCTTAGGTTTCGTCTATAACTTGTATTTTTTTATTTTTATTCTTTCTGTATTCGTTTCTTAGTCTCTGTCTTAATGTAAAGGCATATAACTTGTATTTTTATACTTTATGTATTCGTTTATTGGTCTCTATAGGTTTCGTCTATAACTTGTATTTTTTTTTATTTTTATACTTTCTGTATTCGCTTCTTAGTCTTAGTCTTAATATAAAGGCATATAACTTGTATTTTTATACTTTATGTATTCGTTTATTGGTCTGTATCTTAGGTTTCGTCTATAACTTGTATTTTTTTTATTTTTATACTTTCTGTATTCGTTTCTTAGTCTCTGTCTTAATATAAAGGCGTATAACTTGTATTTTTTTATACGTTATGTATCCGCTTATTGGTCTCTACCTTAGGTTTCGTCTATAACTTGTATTTTTTTATTTTTATTCTTTCTGTATTCGATTCTTAGTCTCTGTCTTAATGTAAAGGCATATAACTTGTATTTTTATACTTTATGTATTCGTTTATTGGTCTCTATAGGTTTCGTCTATAACTTGTATTTTTTTTTTATTTTTATACTTTCTGTATTCGCTTCTTAGTCTTAGTCTTAATATAAAGGCATATAACTTGTATTTTTATACTTTATGTATTCGTTTATTGGTCTTTATCTTAGGTTTCGTCTATAACTTGTATTTTTTTTATTTTTATACTTTCTGTATTCGTTTCTTAGTCTCTGTCTTAATATAAAGGCGTATAACTTGTATTTTTTTATACGTTATGTATCCGCTTATTGGTCTCTACCTTAGGTTTCGTCTATAACTTGTATTTTTTTATTTTTATTCTTTCTGTGTTCGTTTCTTAGTCTCTGTCTTAATGTAAAGGCATATAACTTGTATTTTTATACTTTATGTATTCGTTTATTGGTCTCTATAGGTTTCGTCTATAACTTGTATTTTTTTTTATTTTTATACTTTCTGTATTCGCTTCTTAGTCTTAGTCTTAATATAAAGGCGTATAACTTGTATTTTTTTATACTTTATGTATCCGCTTATTGGTCTCTACCTTAGGTTTCGTCTATAACTTGTATTTTTTTATTTTTATACTTTCTGTATTCGTTTCTTAGTCTCTGTCTTAATATAAAGGCGTATAACTTGTATTTTTTTATACGTTATGTATCCGCTTATTGGTCTCTACCTTAGGTTTCGTCTATAACTTGTATTTTTTTATTTTTATTCTTTCTGTGTTCGTTTCTTAGTCTCTGTCTTAATGTAAAGGCATATAACTTGTATTTTTATACTTTATGTATTCGTTTATTGGTCTCTATAGGTTTCGTCTATAACTTGTATTTTTTTTTATTTTTATACTTTCTGTATTCGCTTCTTAGTCTTAGTCTTAATATAAAGGCGTATAACTTGTATTTTTTTATACTTTATGTATCCGCTTATTGGTCTCTACCTTAGGTTTCGTCTATAACTTGTATTTTTTTATTTTTATACTTTCTGTATTCGTTTCTTAGTCTCTGTCTTAATATAAAGGCATATAACTTGTATTTCTATACTTTATGTATTCGTTTATTGGTCTCTATCTTAGGTTTCGTCTATAACTTGTATTTTTTTTTATTTTTATACTTTCTGTATTCGTTTCTTAGTCTCTGTCTTAATATAAAGGCGTATAACTTGTATTTTTTTATACTTTATGTATTCGCTTATTGGTCTTTATCTTAGGTTTCGTCTATAACTTGTATTTTTTTTATTTTTATAATTTCTGTATTCGTTTCTTAGTCTCTGTCTTAATGTAAAGGAATATAACTTGTATTTTTATACTTTATGTATTCGTTTCTTGGTCTCTATCTTAGGTTTCGTCTATAACTTGTATTTTTTTATTTTTATTCTTTCTGTATTCGTTTCTTAGTCTCTGTCTTAATGTAAAGGCATATAACTTGTATTTTTATACTTAATGTATTCGTTTATTGGTCTTTATCTTAGGTTTCGTCTATAACTTTTATTTTTTTTATTTTTATACTTTCTGTATTCGTTTCTTAGTCTCTGTCTTAATATAAAGGCGTATAACTTGTATTTTTTTATACTTTATGTATTCGCTTATTGGTCTCTATCTTAGGTTTCGTCTATAACTTGTATTTTTTATTTTTATACTTTCTGTATTCGTTTCTTAGTCTCCGTCTTAATGTAAAGGAATATAACTTGTATTTTTATACTTTATGTATTCGTTTCTTGGTCTCTATCTTAGGTTTCGTCTATAACTTGTATTTTTTTTATTTTTATACTTTCTGTATTCGTTTCTTAGTCTCTGTCTTAATATAAAGGCATATAACTTGTATTTTTATACTTTACGTATTCGTTTATTGGTCTTTATGTTAGGTTTCGTCTATAACTTGTATTTTTTTATACTTTATGTATCCGCTTATTGGTCTCTACCTTAGGTTTCGTCTATAACTTGTATTTTTTTATTTTTATTCTTTCTGTATTCGTTTCTTAGTCTCTGTCTTAATGTAAAGGCATATAACTTGTATTTTTATACTTTATGTATTCGTTTATTGGTCTCTATAGGTTTCGTCTATAACTTGTATTTTTTTTATTTTTATACTTTCTGTATTCGTTTCTTAGTCTCTGTCTTAATATAAAGGCATATAACTTGTATTTTTATACTTTATGTATTCGTTTATTGGTCTTTATCTTAGGTTTCGTCTATAACTTGTATTTTTTTTTATTTTTATACTTTCTGTATTCGTTTCTTAGTCTCTGTCTTAATATAAAGGCGTATAACTTGTATTTTTTATACTTTATGTATTCGTTTATTGGTCTCTATCATAGGTTTCGTCTATAACTTGTATTTTTTTTATTTTTATACTTTCTGTATTCGTTTCTTAGTCTCTGTCTTAATATAAAGGCATATAACTTGTATTTTTATACTTTATGTATTCGTTTATTGGTCTCTATAGGTTTCGTCTATAACTTGTATTTTTTTTTATTTTTATACTTTCTGTATTCGCTTCTTAGTCTTAGTCTTAATATAAAGGCGTATAACTTGTATTTTTTTATACTTTATGTATTCGCTTATTGGTCTCTATCTTAGGTTTCGTCTATAACTTGTATTTTTTATTTTTATTCTTTCTGTATTCGTTTCTTAGTCTCTGTCTTAATGTAAAGGCATATAACTTGTATTTTTATACTTTATGTATTCGTTTATTGGTCTTTATCTTAGGTTTCGTCTATAACTTGTATTTTTTTTTATTTTTATACTTTCTGTATTCGTTTCTTAATCTCTGTCTTAATATAAAGGCGTATAACTTGTATTTTTTTATACTTTATGTATTCGCTTATTGGTCTCTATCTTAGGTTTCGTCTATAACTTGTATTTTTTATTTTTATTCTTTCTGTATTCGTTTCTTAGTCTCTGTCTTAATGTAAAGGCATATAACTTGTATTTTTATACTTTATGTATTCGTTTATTGGTCTCTATAGGTTTCGTCTATAACTTGTATTTTTTTTATTTTTATACTTTCTGTATTCGTTTCTTAGTCTCTGTCTTAATATAAAGGCATATAACTTGTATTTTTATACTTTATTATGACGTGGTTGATTTGGATATATTATATTCAAAAATGGTGGGGTGTGGTATTGATAAAAGATTATCTGTAAATATAATAAATTTGTATGTGAATAGAAAAATATACTTACGGGACCATAGAAATGTATTACACGGTCCAAGAATATTACATAACGGTCTCCCACAAGGCTCAATTCTAAGTCCTTTATTATTTAATGTTTATACTGCAGATCTGCATGGTTTGATGGATGAAAAATGCAAAATAATTCAATATGCAGACGATATATGTTTATATTCCAGCCATAAATCCTATGAAGATTGTATGTTGAATCTAAAACTTAGCTTTAGTAACTTAGATAAGTGGGTGAAACAAATGGGTTTTAGTATATCTGTGGCTAGAAGGCAAAAGGGAATAACTCTCATTTGGAAGTTTTTCAGTACAGACATATTTAGTTCATATGGGCTTTTTGTTACATTATAGACGTACTATTAGTAACGTTTGTATATTTCTAGATCCGACTTACATTCCGTTAGATATATTTAAGTCTGTTTTCTTAAATCAATATCTATGTGTCTAATATTTTGATAAATTAAAAAAAATATTTTAGGATATTTATTATTTTTAATTATTTCAAGAAAGTATAAGGAGATAAGTCAAGTTATAGTTGAAATGGACATAAAATCATCTTGGTAAAGGGGGTTATGTAGATTAATACCCTTATGCTCGGTAGTAACTTGACTAACAGTATATGTGCACTCTAGTGTTAACTGCAGTTATTTTTACTTACAACGGGCAACCACAATAAAGTAACGAAAATATTTTGTTCTGAATATAGCATTAACAGAACAAGAAATAAAAAGTAAATTTTTTCAAAAAGTTTATTAAACATGGAGGTTTCTACAGCAATCTGATGATACGTTTACAAATTAACAATTGATCAAGATGATACTTAGAAAGAGAATTAAATGCGCATTCTAAACACAAAATAAAAACATATTCTATATAATACGAATATTTTACACAAATTACACAAATTACAAAAATATTTTTCGGAAGCTGTTTCTTTAAAATAATAAATTACACAAAAATTTTGTTTTAGAATATTTTATTAAAAATTGTCATCACTAAAATAATTATCTATGTCTGGATCTGTGTCAGCAGTATTATCCAGAATTTGTGAATTTCGTGGGATTTGGGCAAGTCCACGATAAAATTCTTTTGCACTCTTATTAACTAACTCAATAAGGTCTAAAAGATCGCTTACTTTTTTCACTTATTTGTCTTAGCTTATCATACAAATTATCTAAAGTAATATTCTTGATATCGATGGGTGTATCTTTTTTTGTGTTCTAAAATTTATTTCTTGAAATGGCTCATATTCCTGAAGCGATGTTTTAAAATTAATAATACCAAATTCCTTGGTGTATCTTAGCTATTTCATATTTCTCCAGCAAATTTCAGTCTTTTTGTCTGTCTTCTTTCTCTTTATTAACATTCCTTAGAATATATTTTTAAAATTAAAAAAAAAAAAAGATTTGGAATCATTTCAACTACCGTAAACTGTTTGGTTTGTTTTCTCTGTTTTTTGTTTTTGTTTAGCGGTAGTAGTACGTTCTGTTCCTGCAGATCTTACTAAGTTATACCAATATCTAGGTACATGGATAGGAAATAAGCATTTTTTTTAAACTTTTCTATTGTTGCGTGATCTATTTCACACTCCATGTTAGTATATCCAGGCACTAAAAATTTATGATCAATTACCTTTAAGTTATTATTTTGACTTATTAAAAGCGTAAACATTGGTGCCACAAATAAGTTTTTATTTTGTCCGCCACAAGTATCATAAAATAACGTGCTCTATTTCAGAAGGTAAATTGAAAATATGATAAATCACTACCATTATAATGTACTATAAAATAAAACCTCTTTTTTTAATAAAACATCGATCATTAGTACGTCAAAGTAGAAAAGTTACAAAATGAGTACATACAAAACTATTTACCATTGGTTAAAAAAGTGTAGGATTTTTCTTTATCCGAATCAAAGGCTGGGTAGGTATGAACGTAATTTACTGATATTTCAGTCTTGTTGGGAACAATCGGATTCAAATCTGAAAATAACGGTAAATCAGTAGGTATATATAAAGTATTATAAAAAACTTCACCCTACATAAAACATGCAGGCTTATTTTCTCCAATGTTCTAACTAATTAGGACTATAAAAATATTTAAATGTATTTAAAAATGTCAATAAACGTATCCCCTCCTATCCTGGTAAAAAATATTTTACCAGGATAGGAGAGGAAATATGGATCCTGTAAGACCACTTCATTTTAAGAATAAAATAATACCACAGTATATTGCTTAAAAAGAATAGCAATATACTGTGATAATACTCACTATATTTTTTTTTCTCATGACCACGATTTTCTTTATTTTCATCTAGATAATTCCCTGCGAAACAAAATCACAAAATATTATTTAAAAAATTTAAATATATTGGCAATTAACTTACTTGTATTTGATGGCTTGTAATCGTTATTGGCGTTGTTTAAACACCTTGGTACAAGCCCTTTAGTTCATTCGCGAATGGAGGAATAATTGTTATTTCGAGTTGCCATCGTAGTGAACGTTCTTTGCATGTGCTCTCTTCACAATCTAGACAAGTACTGCCAAGAAACTGATACGAATATGATTTGCGTGGACACCGCATTCTTGCAAAAAGGGATAACTTTGTATATCCTAGCGATACTTTCATATATATTTCTTCTATCACATTCCGGTAAAAGGGGATATCTTGATTTAATGCCTTTTACTAGCACACATTTCGAATAATTCTCAAGTTAACATGACTTAAATCGTTTTGCTTTTCAGTTAATTTCATAATGTTAGAAAATATGTGCACATATACCATTTTACTAGTAATTACTATTTTGCACTCAAGAAGATATCTTTGGTTATATCCTTACAACAGTCGTAACGATTAAATTGTAACCAAGTTACCCCTTTTTGATCAATAATAATATTTTAAT
This sequence comes from Diabrotica undecimpunctata, assembly GCF_040954645.1. Taxonomy (NCBI): domain Eukaryota; kingdom Metazoa; phylum Arthropoda; class Insecta; order Coleoptera; family Chrysomelidae; genus Diabrotica; species Diabrotica undecimpunctata. The sequence goes on along the minus strand of NW_027311906.1, from coordinate 289,354 downwards.
TAGTAAACTTTCACTTAACTCTCTTTACCAAGATTGTGCAGAATCAAAAATGCTGTCGAATGGTATACATAACACTCTTTTGCAAAAAAATCGACTTATCCCCTTTTGCCTTCCAGCCACAGATATCACAAGAAAAATCTTCGATTGTATGTTTCACTAGACGTAGACAAAAAGTCACAGGCAAATGCCAGATAGGTGATTATAATTTCCCCTTAGGAAAGTAACGTAAGAACGTAAAACAAACGTGCGAGCGTGGAATTAACCTTCTGCGTTTCGTTTCTAAAAAAAGATGGGGTGCAGATCAAAATATCTCTTTAATGTTTTAGAGATCCTACATACGATCCATTCTGGATTACGGTTGTGTTCTTTACGGTTCAACATGCAAAACAAATCTATTTACTCTTGACAGAATACAATTTAAATCAATAAAAATTTGTCTAGGAGCTATGATGTCTTCACCAAACCAAGCAGTTCTAGCAGAAGCCCAGGAACCACCTTTACACATACGTAGGCAAATGTTAGCCAACAAACGTCTAATAACATACAGATCGTTTAATACAACTATGGTTCACAAAATAGATTTACTTTTGACAGAAAATTTAACAAATTCTTATTGGAGAATAAAAAATTCTCCTCCTCTTGCAGAATCTTTTATTAATACGAATTCATTCAATCTTATATCTTATTCAGACTTGCTAATTTTAACTAATATGATATTTAAATCCATACTAAGCAAATTGGGGGAAGATTTAACAATAATTTATACAGATGGTTCAAAAACTGTTGAAAATACTGGTTTCGCTTTTTTTTGTTTCAAACAGCAATTATGTTGAGAAATATCGAATTCCTGAATGTTGTTCTATTTTTACAGCCAAGGCTGCTGCTATACAGAAAGCACTAACTTGGTGTGTCACTAATTATTGTGAGAAACTGGAAACGAATTAGTGGATGGTATGGCAAAAAATACATCTGAGATATCAGACATTACAAATTTTTACTAGTTTAAAGATCTTTTTTCTATTATCAGGAGTATTGGCAGGGAAAGATGGATGTCAAAATATAAAGAGGTTCAGAAGACTTCAAGAAACCATTACTTTTCTATTCATCCATGCTTACCAAAAAATATTCCCCATTTTAATTTTAACTATAATAAAGTACATTCTTCGTTAATAACCCGGTTAAAACTTAACCATGGCCTCTTTCCAGAGCATCTGCATAGGATTGGAATCTATGAAACCCCTTTCTGTCCTTGTGATGGTAAATCTGTCGGAGATTTGAACCACTTATTTTTCGATTGTCCTAATCATAGGGAACAGACTCGAAGCCTATATCTAGATTTAATTGATCTCAATATTAGCCTACCAGTAAACATCAGCAATCTGTTATCTTATTCTGACAAATCTATATATAATATTCTAATCAAGTTTATAAACGATTCTAAAATAAAAATTTAAACATCCTTATAACAATTTTCTGTGGCAAAAAGATTTTTTGTCTAATGCCATCTCTCTCTCTCTCTCTCTCTCACACACACACACACACACACACACACACACACACATAAATTATGTCGGACTTGGAAGATACGGTAGGGTTAGAAATAACGGACGAGACGGTAGGATGGGTATATAAATTAAAGAAAGAGGAATTACAAAATGTTATGGCTAAATTTAATTTAGATACAATAGGGAAATTAAACGAACTGCGATCAAGAACAGTCATTCATTTACGCTCGAAAAATACCGACACAAATACGAGGGGCGGGCCGGAAGTTCCAGAAATGGATGATACACAACCTGAAAGTAAAAATCATAGCGTAATAACGGACACAGTTAGAAAATGGGGATTATATTTTGACGGATCCAAAGATCCCACAGAATTTTTAGAAAGACTATACGAACTCAAAATCTGTTACCAAATTCAAGACGATCCTTTATTTATTAAAGGCACTACCAGAAGTATTTAGGGAAAAAGCAATATTATGGTTCCGAAACAACATCAATTTCTGGACAAGTTGAAACGATTTCACGGTAGACTTCATCCTTGCATTTCAATCAGCAAATTGGCAAGACGAATTAGAAAATCAAATCAGAACAAGAACTCAGAAATTAAATAAACGTTTTAAAGATTTTCTATTAGACCTTCAAACTCTAATCAGAAGATACGGAAAAATGAACAAAACACAAGAACTAAAAAGAATTTACAAAAACATGCTCCCGCACTACAAATTATATATCGAGGAAAACAATATCACGTCCCTTAAAGACTTAATACGCCAGTCTGAAGAATACGAAATAATCCAAAACGGCATCCAGAAAATAGAGGTAGATAACACGTCACAAAAGAACAACTCCCGATTTAATACAACATACCATAACACACCAAACAAAATAAAAATCATAAATTTCGATAGGCGGACGTGTTGTTGGAATTGTGGAAAGAGAGGCCATAACCGTAATAAATGCTGTTCAATGCCGATACTCTTCTGCAGTAGATGCGGAACGTTAAATATATCACACAGAGATTGTAGGTGCTCCAACAGGGGAAACGACAAAAGGGTCGAGACACTCAGAGGCATCTCGAACCCAAATCAGAATTAAGGTCCTCTGTCACATCCAGTCGTAACCAGACAACCAATATTGACAACAGACCACATTGCTCAATATCCTTTCCAATCGGAGAAACGTTCCAAGCGCTGTTAGATACCGGATCACAGAAATCATTTATCGGAGAAGCAGTTCGGAAAATACTATTAGAAGATAACTTAACCGAAGAAGAAGAGGAAAGAACGGATATTAGGCTTGCAGATGGTAGCACGCAAGAAATAAGACACAGCTATCAAACCATATGCCTAATCAACAATGCGTGACGACAAATTAAGTTTTACTACATGCCACATCTTTCCTCAGAAGCGATACTGGGCATCGATGACATGCGAAAATAAAGACTCTGTATCGATTTTTCAACAAACTGTACCTACGGTATCAACAACAGTACAGTCAACAACGCCGAATTTCCAATACAAGCCAATGAGTTGTACTCCGCAACACAGGAACAAGTAACCAATAACTTCACAGAAAATATTCACAACGATGGCAGCACGAAAACTCAATTCAATATTAAGCCCACTTTAACAAAGTTACCCCACAACACACAGCAAAACAAATTGGAGCTTTTCTTACAAAACGAAGTGGCCAAATTTGACAAAATAAAAGGAGTAAAGGAGTAAAAAAGATCATAAACGACGAAATTGATACCATGTTGAAAGAAGAAATAATAGAAGAATCGCACAGCCCCTATAGCTCACCTATTGTATTAGTAAAGAAGAAAAACGACAGTTATCGATTTTGCATATATTTCAGACGTATCAATGAAATCTCCGAGAAAGACGCATATCCACTTCCATATATCAATCACATACTAGACAAATTAAAGGCCGCAAAATACATTTCAACACTTGATCTGAAAAACGGGTATTGGCAAATACCACTAGCAGAAGAAAGCAAGCCAAGCCTTTAACAGCATTTATAGCTCCGGGGAAAGGTTTATTTCAATTCAGAGTCCTTCCTTTCGGACTACACGCAGCTTCAGCCACATTCCAACGCCTATTAGATTCAGTTATAGGACCAGAAATGGAACCCTACGCGTTCGCTTACCTAGACGACATCATAGTTCTAGGAGAAACATTCGAAGAACACTTACAACATTTAAAACAAGTCTTCAAAAGGTTACAAAACGCAAAGCTAAGAATCAACCCACGAAAACCCTTATAGAACTAAGGCAACAAATGAAAGGAGATAACACTACAAGCAAAGAAGCGATAAATCAAATAAATAAGACGATCACAAAGGCAATAAGAAAAGACATAAAAAACTACAATGTAGAAAAAACAAAACAGGCAATAGAGCAAAATAAGAACATGAAAGTTTTGAAGAGGAGCGCACAAAAGGGGAAAATAGAAATTAACAAACTGAGAAACAGCACTGGAGAAGAAACAACGAACAGAGATGAAATATTAAGAATAGTCGAAGAGTTCTACACAGAGTTATATAGATCAAGACAAAAAGATAACAATACGGAACCTCCAATTACACTAAATACTGGGGTATTAAACCAAGGATCAGATTCATTGCCCGATATAACAAAATCAGAAATCAAAGAAGCCCTGAAGAAAATGAAAAATAATCGAACCCCGGGTGAAGATGGAATAGTATCAGAAGCACTAAAAATTGGAGGGGATGTATTACTTGAAAAAATTAAACAACTTTTCAATATATGCCTTCACAGCGCCAATATTACAACAGACTGGAACAACGCTACTATGATTCTATTACAAAAAGCAGGAGATAAAGCAAATTTAGAGAATTACAGGCCGATTAGCCTCCTCAGCCATATATATAAGTTGTTTACGCGAATACTAGTTAAGAGAATGGAAAGAAAATTAGAGACTTATCAACCAAGGGAACAGGCAGGATTCCGAAAAAGTTACGGAACAAATGACCATCTACAAAGTATAAAAACCCTAATAGAGAAAGCAGTGGAATACAATAAACCTCTAGTTCTAATATTTATCGATTTTCACAAAGCCTTTGACACAGTTGAGCTAAGCAAAATATTACAGGCGCTTAAAGAATGCAGGCTAGATTATAGATATACTAAATTATTATACAAAATATACCTGCAGGCAACAACCACTGTCAGATTACATACTAACAGTAATCGCATAAAAATAGAACGGGGGGTTAGACAAGGAGACCCAATGTCACCTAAACTTTTTAATACGGTGCTAGAACATGCTTTTAAGAATTTGGATTGGATGACAAAGGGAATAAAAATAGATGGAGAATATCTAAACAACTTACGTTTCGCCGATGATATACTTATAATAGCTGAAGATCTAGGTATGGCAAGAGAGATGGTACAGGAACTCGTTGTGGCTACAGAAAGTGTAGTTTTAAATATAAATATCTCAAAAACAAAAATCATGACCAATTTGGTACCCAACCAGAACATCAGTATTGGTGGAAAAGAAATAGAACTCGTAGATAGATATAAATACCTGGGACATGAAATTATGATTGGCAGGGATAACCAGAATCATGAACTGAAGAGAAGAATCGGCCTTGGGTGGGCAGCATTTGGAAAACTGAGAGAAACTTTTAAAAGTGAGCTGCCCACATGCCTAAAGAGAAAGGTATTTGATCAGTGCGTCCTCCCAGTCTTGACGTACGAAGCAGAAACACTTACCTTAACAAAAGCAGCAGCTACCAAACTGAGAGTCACGCAGAGAAGAATGGAGCGGTCCATGTTAGGAATAACTCTGCGAGACAGAATAACCAACGAAGACATCAGGAGAAGAACCGGAGTGATTGACATCATCGAGAAGATAGCCAGACTAAAATGGAGATGGGCAGGACACATAGCCAGAATGACAGATGGGCGATGGACAAAGAGGTTATTGGAATGGAGGCCAAGGGAAGACAAGAAGCGTCGGTCGACCACCTATAAGATGGACTGACGATTTAAGAAGACTCAATAAAAACTGGATGAGAGCGGCGCAAGATAGACGGGGTTGGAAACATGAGGAAGAGGCCTATGTTCAGCAGTAGACTCTTGAGGCTGGATGATGATGAAGAATCAATTTAGAAAAATGCGAGTTCTGCAAACACGAAATTGTATACCTCGGTCACGTAGTCAATAAAAAAGGAATTAAAACCGACGAAAACAAGGTTAAAGCCATCATCCAATACCCAGCCCCAAAATCTATCAAACAACTAAGAAAATTTCTGGGAACCACATCTTGGTACAAGCGTTTTATTCATGATTATTCTACGATCATAACACCACTAACACAATTATTAACAAAGAAACATACGTGGAATTGGGGCGCAGAACAATCGATTGCTTTCGAGAAAATAAAAAAATTACTTACACAGGCTCCCGTACTGAGTTGTCCCGATTTTACCAAGAGATTCTTTCTCCAAACAGATGCATCAGACTACGATCTCGGAGTAGCTCTGATCCAAAAAGACGAACAATGACACGATCGAGTCATAGCTTACGCCAGCAGATCTTTATCAAATGCGGAGAAAAACTACAGTTTAACAGAAAAACATTTAATCCATAAATGCGAAAATCCATACTTGGAGAGCTATCAGTTGTCAGTCGTAACTGATCACCAGAGTTTAAAATACCTACAATCAATAGACAATCCGTCAGGAAGATTGGCCAGATGGGCCATGACTTTACAACAGTTCGATTTCGACGTCATCTACCGCAAAGGAACGCAGAATTATTTAGCTGACGCACTCTCCCGAGAACCAGTAGACGCAATTAGTACTGTTACTATTGGAGAACTACAAAATGATTGGTACAAAAAGAAAATAGAGGAGGTGAAAAACAACACACAAAGATTCCCAGATTATATGATAAAGGACAGTCAACTTTAACGACATTTCTGGGATAAATATGACTACAAAGAAACAGAGTTATCTAATCCATGAAAGCCCTGTATTCCATCAAATAAACAAAAACAGCTAATATTCGAAAACCACTACACGACAACGTCCGGACACTTAGGCATAGCCAAAACAATTGCAAGACTGGCACGAAAATACTACTGGCCTAACATGTTTAGAGATACAGCAAAGTTCGTCAGAAATTGTCACAGCTGTCAAATATACAAACCCTCACAACAACAAACTCCCGGAAAAATGTATTCAACCTCAATGCCAGAACGACCATGGCATACCGTCACCACCGACATGATTGGACCACTGCCAAGATCAAGCAAAGGCAACATCTACACAATCGTTTTTCAAGACACTTTTTCGAAATGGGTAGAGTTTGTTTCAGTAAGACGAGCCACAGCCAGTGTTGTGTGTCAAGCTCTAAAAGATAAAATAATAATGAAATTCGGATGTCCGACCAAACTCATCTCAGATAATGCTACTTCGTACGAAAACAGAGAATTCAGAAGTTTACTAAAAGAATTTAACATCGAAAAACACGAGATACCGCCATATTCACTACAGAACAACCCAGTCGAAAGAACAAACAGAGTAATCAAGACAATGATAGCCCAATTCTGCGACAACAATCACATGAAAGGACACGTACATACCAGAACTGACTTTTGCTATTAACTCCGCAAAGCACGACTCCACCGGATTCTCTCCAGCTTATTTAAATTTCAGCCACGAACTAGACATACCCAGTAAGTTAGTAGACGCGCCTAATCCATCCGACATAATCCCACCATCGTGCAAGTGGAATTAAGAGAGACATTCGACTTAGTGAAAATAAATTTGGCCAAAGCTTTCACATTACAAAGCCACTACTACAATCTGCGCCGCAGAGAATGGACACCAAAAAGATCGGCGACAAGGTCATGAAAAAGGTTTACAACATTTCTAACGCTGCCAAACAACTAAACGCCAAATTAGCTCCTAAATTCTCTGGTCCATATTCACAAAGTATTATCAAAAGTAATTTTTCAGTTGAAAGACGCAACTGGAAAAACAGTCAACAAAGTTCACATTAAAGATTTGAAACCGGCTCACGACGATAACATATAATCCCAATCAAACACAACCACTACCTTAACCATCCCCACCACCCTTTTTACCGCAAGTTATAAGACAACACGCCTGTATTGCAGGAACAGTATGCAAAACAACCCTCTGCCAGACAGCCCTATCAGAAGACCACCGCTGACTCCAGGCAGGAACTGCGAAATAATAAACAGCCCTGCGTTCCACCAAATGGAAGACATTTTGGAAATTCCGGAAATAATGAGCCCGTTATCAGACAGTTTTGCTTTAGCACTCACTCCAGGCCGCGAGTGCGAATATATTATAGCAACCCCAAAAGAAAATTCAAATACAGAGGCACATATGGGGGTAACACAATTGAATAACCCCATAACATCAGTAAAAGTGTCCATACCTCTCAAATCACTGCTGCCACCAAATTTGAAAGGAAAAGGATCATACCGCCTAAGACTGACAGCAACAAACACGATCCGGATAAGGTACAACCGCGAGTGCTAGTGCTAGTAAGTGAGGTAGTTGTCGTGCGGAAGACGTTTTTGGTTTTGCGTATTTGAATATGTAATTGTGTATATATATATATATATATATAAATATATATATACATATATATATATATATATATATATATATATATATATATATATATATATATATATATATATATATATATATATATATATATATATGTGTTGTGTGTATATGGTATTTATTATGTTAAAAAGATGTTTTGTTCTATATTTTTATAGTTGTAAGTTGTATATAGGAAAGGGCTATAGTTCAAAATTTTGTTCAAAATTTTTCTTTAAGAGAGGGGGGTGTGACGATAATATAGTTTATCGTCTAGAGTACGCCTATGTGTTAAACAAAACATGTTTTTGTTCCGTCCCCAATAGTATAAAAGTCGAAACTGAAAGACAGCTAACCATTCTCGACGCGTTGAGTTGAGAATACCTGACCTTGGGGACAGGTGAGTTGAACGTGTCCCAAATCCTTCCGAACCCAGACGATCTGGCGCGTTGAGCGAGATTGACAATCCTTCCTCTCGCTGCGTCAATCTGGTGCGTTGAACGATATTGGCGTATTTTTTCTATCTGGTGCGTTGAACTAGATAGACATCCTTATCCCTGTCCAAGTACTCGTTCTGCGTTGAGGTACGAGTACGACCTCAATTCCTCGATCGCCGTATTTTAGTTTAGCATATCGAATATCGTCACACCATCTATCGAAATAAATAAACAGTACGTCTTTGTATTTAAACATTGTACTCAGTAGACACTTAACGATATTTACTTTTTTCATTTGTATATGTAAATTCGAAATAAATGCCTATACGAACGAATCCTGTTTTCTCTGGCTGAATTATACTATCCGACCTCACAAATAAAACTATCAGATCCTTCATTTCATACAAAAAAACCTACAAATCCTACAGAAACTTTTTATTTCAAACGCTTATCCAACACCATTAGTGAATAAGATTCTGTTTAATACTATCCATAACGAAGATACTTCACCTTCCTTCGCGACTAACAATGCTGATCCTGATGTCTTAAGTGGGAACCCAGTCTCGGATACTCCTATCAACAAATATTTTTCATTACCATATTTCAGAGATATCACTCGGGGTTAACAAGGATTCTGAAAAGTGTTGAAAATAGCTTTGGTAATAATAATAACAACATTAAACTTAATGTGGCTTGTAGATCAGCCCTAACAATTAATAATCTTTACTCTAATTAAAAGATAAGACTCCCATAGATAGGCTTAGTAGGCTCTTTTTTTTTCACCCCTGTAACTTATTAAAATAAATATTATAGAAGTTTTCGGGGACTTTCGGCCCTCAGTAATAATGTAGTCTTTCATTCTGCGTTTAAATTTTTCAAAAATACTTATTGGTTTTTTCAGGATTCGAAAAAAATAAATACAATTAAAAAACATTGGCCCGAAATTTTGCGCCTACACCTTAAATCAAATATTCTCGTGTATAAAACCCTCTATATATTTTTATTTCCTAAAAATACTATAGTCGTCTTGTTGTCTTCGAGCGCGCTGACACCCGGCCACCATCTGTTGATTTTTTAACCTGAGCCTTCGGAGACTTACTGATCTATTAAAGAAATAGCACTGACACCAAATTTAATGTTTTTGTAATAATAATACTCGGTATTTATTAAATATTATATTTAATAAAAGTATAAGATTAACAATATACAGGTTACATCTTTTTATGCTAACTTCCTAACCTCTATCTCTAACTTCATCGTGCCACGCCGCTTCTTCTTTTTCATGTGGCCTATTACTACATCTCCCCCTTTTCTCTCTTTTCGCAAAACTTTAGGTACAACAATTCTATCATTGAAAAATAAAAGATTATCATTAACAAACAACTCATTTCTTAACTCGTGAAAAACTTTCATCTCTCCTTCATACTTTGTATTCTTCCACCCTCTTAGACAACACTCAATAACTTTACTCAGTACATTATCTTTTACTGTTTCTGCTTTAAACTGAATCTTTCTAGTATCACTCATTCTTAAATGCTTTTCTAGTGAATGCACCATTTCATTCATATCAGCATCATTCTCTGCAATTTCATCACTTACATTTCTAGACAAATAATCAGCAATATGTAAATATTTACCAGGTACATACTGAATTTGTATATCATATTTCAGTAGCTTCAGTTTTAGCCTCTGCAACCTAGGAGAACTAATTTGACTTATTTGCTTACTAATGATACTTACATTAGGTTTGTGATCTGTTATGAATTTTACAGAGCGACCATAAATATAATTGTGGAATTTTTGACATGCAATCACTACGGCTAATAACTCTTTCTCTATAACAGCATAATTTTTCTCAGTACCTGTTAAACCTCTAGAAGCATAAGCAACAGGTCTTCCACCTTGCATTAGACAACATCCCAAACCAAACTGAGACGCATCTGTTTGAATTACAGTATCTTTACTAGAATCAAAATTCTTTAGAGATATATTTTTAGCAAGTTCCTGTTTTATCACTTCCAGTGCTTTACTGTGAACTCCAAGCCACTGAAAAATAACATTGTTAACAAATTTTCGTACATAATTTACCACACCCAGCAGTTTTTGAAGGTCTTTCTTGTTTGACGGGTTTTTTAGGTCATTTATAGCCCTCAATCTATCACTATCTATTTTCATACAATCTTCACTAAAAATGTGTCCCATATATTTCACTGTCATTTGTCTAAACTGAAATTTTGATTTCTTAAACGTTACACCCATTTCCCTAGCTCTATTAAACACCTTTTTAAGTGTCTTGTCATGCTCCTCCATGGAATCAGATGCAATTAATAGATCATCAAAATATAAAATAACATTTTTAATGTCACCAAAATTTTTACAATTTAATTTCTGAAAATATTCTGGGGCCATATTTAGACCGAATGGTAATCTGAGAAATTTGTAACACCCAAATGGAGTTGCAAATGTTGTTAAGGAACTAGATTTTTCATCTAATTTAACTTGATAAAAGCCATCTTTGAAATCTAATACTGAAAATAATTTTTTTCCTGACAGTTTCGAACTTATTTCCTCTAAACTAGGAATTTCAAAATATTCCCTAACAATACATTTATTAAGCTCTTGAGGGTCTAGACACAGACGCAGTGAACCATCTGGCTTCTCAACTATAACTATATTATTAACCCATTCACATGCTTCTGGTACTTTGGATATAATATTTCTACTTTCTAATTTACCTAATTTCTCTTTTAGCTTATTTTTTATAGTAAATGGTACTCTTCTAGCTGATCTAGCTACTGGAACACTATCATTTTTTAATTGTATTTTACAAAAACCTATGAATGTGCCCATTCCCTCAAATACATCTTTATATTCTAGTAATAATTGTTCCTTATTAGTAAGTTCCTCATCAACATTTACACTCTGTGTTTCTTTAATTAAGTCAAAAGAATAACATGTTTTTAAACCCAAAATTGGCTGGTCTTTTAAATCTAAAACTACAAATTCTAAATTATAATTCCTATCCAGCCTCTTACAATTTAAAGTAATTTTCCCTAAAGTTTTCAAACGTGTACTTCCATAAGCTTCTAATATAGTATTACACTTTTCAATTTTGTACTTACTGTTTCTGAATACGACTTTTAAAATATGACTGGGTAATATATTTACTTCTGATCCAGTGTCCATCTTGAACTCAATGTCTTGGTTGTTTATGTTGACTACCTCGATCCACTGATTACGACTTCTACTATTGATTGCCCCAACTCCTTTCACGGTATGCACATGCATGTCATCATCTGTTGAAGAGCCATCAATGTTCTCGTCCTGTCTTCTAATTTCTTTAACTTTTTTAACATTTGGCCTTTTATATCTTTGCTGATTGGACATTTCAGCAAAACACGCATTACTAAAGTGATTTGCTGCACCACATTTAAAGCAATTTTTTCCAAACGCTGGGCACTGGGCAGCTACATGTTTGCGTTTGCACTTTCTACACAAAAATTTTAACTCACTTTGTGTATTTCCACTGTCTTGTCTATTTTTTACTGCACTTACTTCCAAACTTTCATTGTTTTTTACAGATTCTAACTGCTTTTATTATTTATGTTATTTCAGAGTTTCTGCATATCTCTATTGCTGTTTCAAGCGTTAACTTTTGAGCATTTAATAATTTTTCTTGAACTGATGGACTATTTGTTGATAAAACTAACCTATCTGTCAATATGCTGTCTTCCTGTTTGTCATATTCACAACTTTGTATCAACTTTTTTAGATCACTAAGATAACTATCAAAAGGTTCATCTGCAGCTTGAATTCTTTTATTAAATACAAAACGTTCATATGTTTTATTTCTTCTGGGAGCACAATATTTCTTAAATTCTGATATGACACTATCAAATTTATTCGGTTCTGGTATTTTGAGAATTTTATATATATCAACTCCTTCTGGTCCAATCATATTTAAAAACAAAGCAATTTTTACTCTATCGGCTTTGTTATCTTTTTCAGTTGCAATAAGATACATTTCAAAATTTTGGTAAAACCGTCTAAAATTTTCATGAAGGTTCCCCTCGAATTTCATGGATTCTGGCACTTTTCCTTCCATTCTGGATAACTGTACTTTTAGCTCTTGTACTGAGTGCACCATGTAAGAATAATACTCGGTATTTATTAAATATTATATTTAATAAAAGTATAGGATTAACAATATACAGGTTACATCTTTTTATGCTAACTCCCTAACCTCTATCTCTTCTTCTTCTTCTTCCTTTATTGGGTAATATCCCAGGGGATAATTTGCCCAGATAATAATAACCTCTATTTCTAACTTCATCGTGCCATGCCTCTTCTTCTTTTTCATGTGGCCTATTACTACAGTTTTTATTTTGAACTATCCCTTGGCAGACCAAAGTTTATTTTTTATAGCTCGGACAGACACGTCGGCGTCGGCTTACTGTTCGAAAGTCAAACCAATACTATTATGTAATAACTAATAATAATTACAAAGCAATAGTAATTACCTGTTATTATTCTTAGGAAATCTAAATAAACTTATTCCTTTTCCTGTCACAGATGAAAATCCGCGAATCGCACAAATATATCCAGACATTTTAAATATAAATTAAACTTTTAACTATAAACTTATATATTTAACTACAACTATAAACTATAACTATAATTTTTTAACTATAAATAAATTATATAAATGGTCAAATGCACTTTTTGTGTCGAGTATTTACCATAGACGACTACGGACTATCGAAAACAACCAGAATTAAAGAATAAGCACGTGTTTTTGACAGTTAAACAACCAGAATCGGGCATGCGTATACAAAAATGGTACACGCTTTTGGACCGTTCTGTCGCTTCTCTGTGTGTTCGGTTATTCTCTCGTTCCGTCCAGCAAGTCTGTCTGTTCAGTCAGTTCTATCCGCACGTGCCTACGCATTGCCGCTTTGTCGATTGCAAATACAAACCTCTATATTTATAAGTAATAAATTGATTTCAAAGATTATTTCCCTAGAAAGCTTTTTTAGAAGATTATTGTTCTCGTGGATAACCACGCACACAATAAGTAACAGCGCACTCATACTCAGAAAATAAAGTGAGGCGCCATCGCGGCGATGCCATGTTTTATGCCAGTACCATAATTTAATACATATTTATTATTGCAGTTAACAATAGATAAGTGGCTAATAAAACGCACATCTAAAATGCAGGTGGCGGAAGTCCTGATAACGCATCACAAAACAAAAAAAAATTAAATACATAGTTCTTGACAACAGTGTCGCCTCAGATTCTACAATGACAACTACTGTTACGAGTAATATGAGTCGTGAAAACAATGCCACCACTTCAAGTACTAGTAGTGTTATTACTATCGATAATAGCAGAGCAACATCTAGTTCTACTACTATAACTATTAGTCATAACAGCCATGATTGTAGAGTCATTTCACGTTCAACAGCCACATCTACCGTACACATCGATACAGAGAGTGACGCTTCAACTTTAACTAAATAAGCAACAGCTACATCGGAGACAACTGGGAAGCGTCAACGCATTTTTAAAGAATTGTACATCCACTTTGGTTTTAAATGTACAGTGTTTAATTTTGAACAACGTGCACAGTACGTTGTTTGTTTGAAGGTTTTGGCAAACGAGAGCATGCAGCCGGCCAAATTGAAAAGGCAACTAGAAACTAAGCATCCACAGTTAAAGAATAAAGATGAATCTTATTTTAAATGACATGCCACCAAACTAACGTCACAGCAGGTTAATTATCAAAAATACACAACAGTTAACCAAAAAGCGTTACAAGCATCTTTCGAGGTTGCCTTTTTGATTGCCAAAACTAAAAAAACCTTACAACATTGGCGAGGCACTCATTTTGCCAGCTGCAATAAAAAGGTTTTCGATCATGCAAGGAGTGGCGTATGGCAATGTACTAAAAACAACTACACTATTAAGTGACACTGTTCATCGTCGTGTCAATCTACTTGCTAATAATATCAAAATACAACTTATAGATCTCGTAAAAGGGAGTCCCTATTATGCTATTCAGCTGGATATCCGATACACGACATATGCGAAGATTTGTTATTTTGTCAAGGATTAGAAGGAAGAACAACCGGTGAAGCAATTTTTAATGCAGTTAATACCTTTTTTAAAATCCATTATATAAAGTGGGAATATTGTGTATCTGTGTGTACAGACGCAGCTGCATTGACCGGCTCCCGAATAGGATTCAAAGCAAAAGTAACTGAGATTGCACCTCACGTAGGCTTTATTCACTGTATGATTCACCGTAAAACCCTTGCAGCAAAACATTTGCAACCAGCTGTAAATAAAGTGTTGCAACAAGTCGTAACAATGATAAATTTTATTAAAGCTCACGCAATGAACAGTCCCCTTTTCAAAATAATGTGTAGCGAATTCGGATCAGAATACGAAAATCTATTGTTACATAAGGAGGTCAGGTGGTTATCGCGAGGAAAAATACTCCAACGTGTATTTGATCTCAGATAAAATCAGAATATTTCTACTTGAACGGGAACCAAAGCTGGCGGAATATTTCTTGAATGAAAATTGGCTGGCAACAGTTAGCTACTTTTCGGACATTTTTGAAAAACTGAATCATTTAAATCAATCGTTACAAAGGAAGAGTACAGATAAATGTATTGATTTTGGCTAACAAAATAAAAGCTTTTTGTAGGAAATTAAGTTTGTAGATAGACGAAATCAGTGCTGAAAACTACGAGATGTTTGCATGTTTAAAGAAATTTTCTGAAGAAAATAATATAAAACTCGAAAAAGACATTAAAACCAAAATCATCATGCATCTTACAAGCCTTAAGCAAGACATAATAATACGATTCCCAGATACGTCACACAGCAACCAATGGATGATTAATCCATTCACTTGTGATATTAACACTGTGAAGATGAAGTTAAAAGAAAATTAGCAGCTGATCGATTTATTGTCCGATGAAACCCATCGATCTATTTTCAAAACCACGGATCTATCCAAGTTCTGGATAATGATGGAAAAGGAATATCCACTGTTATACAAAACATCTCTGCTGAAATTGCTGCCATTCGCATCTACATACTTGTGCGAGACAGCTTTATTCACATTGACTGCTATAAAAACAAAATATCACTCCAGACTTAACGTAGAACCTGATTTGAGGGTGTCTCCTTCTGATAATATATCACCAAGAATTAATATACTGACTGCAAGTGTGCAAGCACAAGGTTCACATTAGTTTGTAAAATTACGTATATGTACCTATTTTTTTTTTAAAAAATGTTAAAATAATTGCTTGTCTCATTTAATGCCATCATAAATATTATATTAAATGCATAGTTAGCTCTAATCTTACTTTCCAAAATAAATAAACTCCTTAACATAATTTACGAAATAAAAACAACTACGTACAACATGGACGATAATTGAAGTTTACCTTAATTTTGTCCTGAACCAACCTTTGCACTTGTTAATTTAGTGATTTTTTTCTGGGGTCGCTCATAACTCTTTTTTTAATTTTGGGGTCGCAATATTAAAAAAGTTGCGGACCGCTGGTTTACATAATACTACATGAGAATTTACTAAAAAATGACAATAAATAAAAAAGTAATGTATGTAAAAAACAAAGAGAAGAATAGTTAGAAATAAAACATGACGATATTGTTCTTAATATCTATTTGTAATTAAAAAGGAGGAAAAATTAATCACATTATTAAACTTCCAATAAAAGTATCCCTAAATTAAGAAAACTGATGACCAATATATTAAAATAATCACGGCAGGTCGACATGTCTAAAATAAAAACTAATGGTACACTACTTATATTAGCGATGAGTAAAATACTTTTTATCAAATGAAATCACCAGCCAGTATCACCTGATTTTTATTCTTCAGTGTAATTTTAAACATCGTCGGTGTTTGTTAATTTCGGTAGTAAACAACTGTTTGCTGGAAAGTTTTAGTCGTTTTTAGTTTTAAACATGTTAAAAATATTCCGTAAGTTAGAAAAGGTTTAATAACGTACGTTTCTTTGTGGTCATTTAGTACTTCATTTATTATACAAAAATTATAAATTATTGATTTTATTGCTTATAAATTAATCTAAGAATATACATATCAGGGATATGTGATATTTCTTAAATACGAAGATAAAATGATTTTCCTGGGTATGCAGTTCTATGGATTGAAGCTGTGTTCCAGTTTCGACAATAACTATTCAGGCGAATTGGTAAATATTTATTTATTTAAATGTATACAATAAATTTATCGCAGACTATTTTTTATATTAAAGCATCTATCAACTTTTATAACATGCGTCTATACTCATATTCTCACACATTTAATTTTCTATATACCTAGCTTTATGTCAAACCTTCAAGAAATTTTACGAAAAAATGCATACCAAAGCTAAAGACTTGCAATAATTAGTTCTAAAGGTATTTTCTTTGCGGGATTTATGATAACGCGTATTAAAAAAGCATTGTTGATTTTATTTCAGTGTATGTTTGCTGTACCTTTACTTTAATCTTTTATAATAAAACATATTAAATGTACATAGAGTAAAATTAATTTTATTAATCAAAATTAAATCTAATACCGTCTTTCTGTTTTAATTTTATTTTGTGTTTTTTTGCAGTACAAATGGTACAATGCCGCCGGTGAGTAAGGGAATGAGTCAGGGGTTTTATATTTCTAATATACTTTTTTTATGTACCGTAAAATTTTTCATTTAAATACTATATAGACCATATTAAGGTATGTACCAAATGGTACTTACCCAAATACCCAATAGTATCCGACAAAAAGATCCCACATCTGTATAGTTAGACTATGCATCATTTGATGCTTACTTCCAAAATATTCAGTTGCTGTAGCCTTCGCAAATTACCTGTATTTCGTTTTTGCTTTCCCAGTTTGAATATAGTTATGTCTGGACTAGTTACTTTTTAAGAAGCATACTCTTTCGAATGTTATCCGTTGCCTAATCCATATGTTAGTTTTTCTATCCTTTAAAGTTATTCCTAAAAGTTTTTTTTCTATGTCTTTGGTGTACTTATAGTTTAGTAGATGTCTTCTGATCCAACACCTATGTTTCAGAGCCTTATGTGGTGACTAGTAGGACACATTCAAGGTTGGGCTTTGTTCCTGCCCACCTTTATATATATATATATTGAATTCGGTTTCGCTAAGTAGAAATCGTTTGATTTCTCTTTATATATATATATATATATATATATATATATATATATATATATATATATATATATATATATATTGTGATGATGTATTATTTGTAAATAATGAGCAATGAGTGTTTTTAATAATATATATAGGGTTTTTATCGCGGTTCTCAAAGAATTAGTTTGTAATCATTTTTTAAATTATCTTTATTATATTTATTATGAAACACACATATATATCTAATATAACCAATGTAAAATTTAAAATAAACTATCTCTAAATTAAAATTCTTATAATACTAATTAAATTATATAGATAATGTAAATTTTAAACAAACTATCTTTAAAATTGAAGATCTTATGACACTAACTAAATTGTATTAACAAAATTTTGTACCTTTCTTTCACTGAATGCCTAAATAAAAATGTTCTCCAAAATAAAGATTTTAATCACCACTCAATGTCTTCGTTCTCAGCCTCGGTTATCCTTGTTTTTCTGAAATTACTTTTTCCAATTATCAGCTTCCACCAATTTAAAATATTTTTCTTCTTAACAGCATTTATATTTATTCTTCTTTTTAATATACCAATATCCAATCACCAAATATATTATATAATTTTAATTTTCAATTAATACTTCCTTCCATTATCCAATTACCATTTTTACATAACATAATTTTTAATCTTCAATAATATTATCTTTATACTGTTTCTTAATCTTCATTAAACTTATTATATTGAACATCTGGACCTTCTGACTGACTATCTTGAACTGAACAACTGACTTCACCAACTAAATGTGTCTATCTTCTAACTAACTTTCTTACTAACTGACTGGCCATCTTGAACCTAAATCACCGAGTATTTATACCCTTTTCAATGTTCCAGAACCATCTGGCAAGAAATCTTATTCGATTTTTTCCATTTCCTACATATCTGAATTTTCTGGAATAGTCCATTTTTGAAATAGGTTATCTTCGGTGATCTAGAGAATTCCTTACTTTTCTATCGAGAATTTTATCGACATTTAGGCTTTTCAGATCAGAATATAAATTTAAATCAGTAACTTAAACACTCTAATTTAATAAACTACACATTTTAAACAACATATAACCCTATTTATAAATAATTTTTATAAAATTCTCTAGTATATAACTTATTAAAATAACCAAATACTTTTTATATCTAAAATTATCTAGTATATAACTTATAAATTATTTTCTTTAAACACCAATCATCTCAATATATATATATATATATATATATATATATATATATATATATATATATATATATATATATATATATATATATATATATATATATATATATATATATATAATGTGATATTAAAAGTCAGAGGTGCGCCAAGCAATTAATTAGCTAATTAATTAATTAATTAAACTTATTTAAATGATGCAATTATGATTTTATCACACTATTTATTTCTCTTATCTCAGGGTTATATTCGTGCTTCAATATCTATGCTTTACATATGATAGGTAAGGTCTGAGGGATACCGGAATAATAAACATATATGATACAAAATTATATATTGAAATAAAATTTACAATCAAATATCTTAAACAAAAAATATCTCATATAAGGATTATCAAAATTTTGTTCTACGTACGTGAACCTTTAAAAATTAATGTTATATACTATATAAATGAAAATTTCAAATCAAAATTGTTGTTCTATATCTCCTGATAAATATTTCTATCTTTTCTGAAGCAATAAAAAAAAACTTTGTTGATAAAGGAAAAACTGACGAATGGTAAAAAAAACTATCTCTCTGATGATGAGTTGTCCAAATCCTTGTTCCTTGTAGCCTACACTATCTATTCTATCAGTTCCCTAGGTAATCAGCAATCTTACAACAAATTATTGCGAGCCTCTCGTCTTCAATGATCTCCTTCAGATGCACGTATCGTTCAAAAGATGCTAGCCTCTTCTCCTCTCGATAAACTGAATCTCTCGTTCTGGTCTGAACAGTGACTCTTGGAATATATAAGTAGAAAAGTATGACTTACAATATTTTACTGAATCAGCCTCCGTCAGGATACACTTAGTCCACGAAAACTCACAAACATTCACTTCTAATGCTTACTATCACTTGGGAACCGCCAAAGAACAACGACTGTTCGCCTTGCACCATTGGAAAACAACTAAACCTATTTTCTCCCTCAAAAATCCAGCTAAACTCTCATTCCTACATAGCTATCTCCCTCTTTTTCAATGTCCTCCAATCAGAGTTCCTCATACTTCCTACCATCTACCATTTAGATGACAAATAACAATTTTACCTAGAATTATAAATTTCCTAAAAACTATTAACATGCTAATCGGTTTCTAAAAATTCTTAAGAACTAACGGAGAAATACAATTTCTAAATTCTACCCTATTGTCTTTATTCACTGTACAAGTCCATTTGGAAAACCCGGTCGTATTGTTCAATTCACTTAAGCTCAATCAAATATATTTTACAAAGAAAATAATTTATGCATATCTTTAAATTTTGTTTACTACAGGTAATCCACAGATAATGGACTTTCATTTCTTCGAAATATTTTTTATAGTTTATTAGGTGAATTATTTGTTTAATATTTTATACTTTGAAATATTAAGAGCAAACCAATATTATTTTGTATTTTTACATAGCATAACAACTCTCCAGGATATCTTGAAAATCTATTTAGATGGTCTATTTAGTAATTTTAATTTTATCTTTGGCGGATAAAATGAATCATAATATAGAAATATATAGAAATGTTTCTTCAACGTTAACTTTACAAAAAAAATCTTTATTTCGAAATTAAAAGTTTACAATTTTGAGAAATACTACCAACTACTACATTTAATGATTTAAACTTGACTATTGAAACATAATAATTACAATAATAATAAAAATATTGATTTCTTCCTATTTATAACATCGGACATCGGAATCTGCTGATTCTTAATAGTAGGGGAGCTTATGGCTACATTTCTCCTCACTCCATTGGTTGGGACTTCGTCCTCGAAGTTTTGGTTACTTCGGCTATCAGATCGTCCAATATCTGGATCTGGGCAGGATGCAATTTTTCTCCAAATAGTATTTTGGAACTTCGTTTTCTTTTCCTAATTAGGAAGGTTATTAGGAAAGCTAAAATAGTTAAAAATATTATATAACAGAAGTGGTGCTCAGTCCTATTCATAATCGGGGTAGTACGTCTATGGTATCTAGTGGTTGAATTTGGCCATGTGCCTCTGGGATTGTTAATTTTTCGATTTTCATCTCATGGTTTATTATTAATTTTATTGGAACAATTTTTGGAATGGAAATATCTTGTGACGTCTTTTTATTAAATTGGATACCTTCGATCATTATTGGTACATCAGTCGTCAAGAGGCTGGTTGAATTAATTTCTATCTGCTGGATTCTCGTCGGGTGAACTATTCCTAGCAATATGACTTTGCTGGTTTCTTGAAAAAAGTTCTCTGTGGTTAATGTTTTTGTGCAATTATCTACATTGGGTATGTTACATTTGGATTGTACATAGTTGGAACAAACTATGTTATCACCTTGTCCTATACAAGTAGGTAGGTTCTAATAAGTTTCATTAGAAATTCGTTTATATTTTGTAGATTTATTATCTCATTGTGTAGAATGATATAGCTGTCGAAATCAGCTGATAATTTGTTAAGTGCAGATATTAGAATTGAATTATCAGAATCTAGTTTTTCTAAGAGTTTATCGAATCTCGTGTTAAAAGAGTTTCCATAAGATATTTGATTATGAAATTTTTTTAATAATTTTATTTTGTTTATTTTCTAAAGAGATTATGTGTGATTTTAATAAGTCTAAGTCAGAGTCGACTGGATTATAACCGTTATTCAGAATCTCCTGAATACTGAGTGGATGGACCAGGGCGAGGATTGTCCTGTGAAAAATTTGGGTCTTGAGTAGGTTTGTCTACATGTTTTCGTATTCTTTTTACATATTTAAGGTGAGTCCTTGTTAAATTTTGTTTATCTTATTTACCGATAATTTTTGTTTTGTCTTGTGTTTCTGGATGAATAGTGGAGAAAGGGGGCTTGTAATTTAGACTTATGTTTTTACTTAGAAACATATAGGGATTTTGTGAGGTCTATTTCCAGAATATCTTCGGCATTTTCGTTTTGTCTATATGTTGTTGTCTTTTTTGTTTTTGTTTATTATATAGTTCTGCAATAAAGGGTTGGAGTTCTTCTTTATGTCTTTTATTATGTTTCGTATATCGGAAGATCAAAGTCAAAATGTATTTCTTCTGCATATGGTCCGTACAGAATTGAGAAAGGGGAGTAATCTGTGAAACTATGGATTGATTGGTTGTAAATGAGAATGGCATGTGTTAGAATGTTATCTAACGAATCATTTGGATTTTGGGCTTGTAAGGTCCCAAGTTTTTCAATAAGAGTTCAATGAACGCGCTCTACTGGAGAACTTGAGGAAGAATTGTTTACTGTTGTAAAATGTATTTCGATATTGTGGATATTTAGGAATTCTTTGACTGTGGAAATGAATTCGGTGCCGCTGTCGCATACGATCTTTTTTGGATAATTGTGGTGCAAAACGTAGTGTCTTAATTTATTTAGTATGGACATAGGTTTTGTCGGTGAGCTTATAGCATTGATAGTATTTGGAAAAAGAATCTATTATTGTGAGATACAGGTTTTTATTGCAGTGGAATAGATCGATATGTAATATATCAAAAGGGTTTTGACCTAACAACGGTCCTAATTGGGGAAGTTTAAAAGGACGTCGTTCGTGTAATGTTTTATTGAGACAACTATTGTTAGTTAAATCTTTATTATTTAGACTTCTACATATCTTTTACAATGTCTGTTCTCTAGTGACAAGTGACAGACGTAACACCGACAGGTGCACTATCTCATGTTAAGGTTGGTTCACACTAAGCTGTTTATGTTACATCTCCCTCTTTTACAATACTTAAAAACAACTGAAAACACTAAACTAAAAAATACAATATTTAAAATATGATTAATCTCTATATCTAGCTGGTTTTATAATGCAACGACCAGAGCGGGTTTTGTTAGGGCCTGTTACTGGTATAATTGTTTTACTTTGAGTTTTATCTGATTTTTCATTACTAATAGATGTTTCTGTTTGAATCTCAAATTTTGATTTAGAGACATTAGTTTTGCACATAGGTAATAAATCCTCATTATTGGATTCCAGAGACACCGGATTTGGATTTGGTCTCAAGAATCTATGAATTCCGTCTTAGAACCTTATCCCTATCCTCCCTCACCAAATATGATCTAGGAGTACTATGTTCTTGAACCACTTCACCTGGTACCCAATGATTGTCTTTCTTTATCATTACACTCTGCCCTTCTACAAATGAAGGTCTTTCGTGAGCTTGCTTGTCATATAAATTTTTCGTTTTAATCCTCTTTTCTTTAATTTTTTTAAAGTCAAAATCAGCTGTTTCTGTTAATAACATCCTAGTAACAGGTAAATTGGTTCGAAGCAATCGTTTGTTCAATAGCTCTGATGAGGAAATATTTAGACCAGAGAGGAGGGATGTTCTATATTCTAATAAGGCTTTATGAATGTCATTACCTGAATCATAACATTTTTTAAGGATATTTTTACAAATACTAACAGCTTTTTCACTTAGTCCATTTGATTTTGGGTATTTTGGACTGGAGGTTATCAAATTTATTTCCCAACTTTTAGCAAAGTCTTTAAATTTCTTACTGTTAAATGGTTGGTTATCAGACATAAATTTAGTTATTATGCCATGAGTAGAGAAAACAACTTTAAGCTTGTCAATTACTTCCTCTGCAGTTTTATTTTTTAAAGGAATAAGTTCTATCCAATTACTAAAGTAATCAACCAAAGTCAAATAATCTTGACCTGCATAAGTTAAAATATCAGCCCCCACTTTTTCAAAGGGAATATTTGATCTTTCATGCTGAATGAGTGGTTCTCTAGGAATTTTCCGACTGTATTTTAAGCATGTTTTACATTTCGATACAAAATTCTGTACATCTTGTGATATACCAGGTCAATAAAATATTTTCCTGGCTATAGCTTTGTACTTTTCTATTCCAAAATGCCCTACATGTAATTTATTTAACATTTGCTGTCTTACCAATTTAAAGTTATGAAAAATTGGATCATATGTATGTCGTCCTTAATATTGTAAAATGCTTTGATATCACGTTCTAAAATCGATTTTCTATTTGGCCATTCTGTTTGACAAAACTTTTTTTTATCTGTGACAAAATCTGATCATTGTTAGTTGCACCTCTGATTTCTTCAATTCGCTCCACAGATATGGGTAGATCAAACTCAACTGAGTGAACAATTTCTCTCATCTCTTTATCATCTTTAACTGGGGTCTTAATAAATGATCTTGATAGGAGATCTGATATGTACATATGTTTTCCAGGCAAGTATTGTACTTCAAAATCATATTTAAGCATTTTTAATTTTAATCTTTGTAAACGAGAACTTATTTTACAAATGTCTTTTTTGTTAATTGCCACCAATGGTTTGTGATCAGATTTTATTATTACTTTTCTACCATACACAAACTGATGGAACTTATTTAAACTATAGCAAATTGCCAGATACTCCTTTTCAATCTGAGCCCATCTAGTTTCTGTGTCAGTCAGGCCTCTAGAAGCAAATGCTACTGGCCTACCTTCCTGTAGCAAACAGCAGCCAATACCATGCTGGCTTGCATCAGTTTGTATTTCTATGGGCAACATAGGATCAAATATTTTTAATATAGGTATTTTAGAGACCATATTTTTAATTTTTTTGAAGACTGCCAAGTGATCTTCTGTCCACTTATATTCTACATTATTTTTAATCAAATTTCTTAACGGTGACAACAATTCAGAGAGATTCGGTAAGTATTTAGACAAGTAATTAAACATACCTAATATTCTTAACAATTCTTTTTTATTTTTAGGTTCTTTAAGCATCAGAACAGCTTTTATATATTCAGTGCCAGGTTTAACACCTTCAGAGGAAAAAACCTGACCAAGATAACTAACTTCAGAGACTTTGTATTGAATTTTATTTTTATTAAATCTTATACCAGACCTCTCTGCTCTCTTAATTACATCTTTAATGATTTCATCATGTTCTTCTTCTGTTGAAGCACTTATGATGAAGTCATCAAAGTAGATCCCAATCGGCAAATCCCCAAATATTTTCTCATTCATGCCCTGAAATACCTCAGGACTAACATTTAAACCTAAAGGCAATCGATTAAAGCAAAATTTTCCAAATGGTGTTATAAATGTACATAGTTTACGACTTTTAGAATCAAGAGGAGCCTGGTAAAACCCTTCTTTTAAATCAAGCACAGTAAATATTTTTTTGTCTTTTAGCTTAATTGATAACTCAATTGTAGGAATAGGAAACTGGTCTAAACATATCCACTTATTTAAATGAACTGGATCTAAGCATATACGTAGGGCCCCTGATGGTTTCTCCACTATAACTATATTGTTGACCCATTCTCTGTTGGCTCTTCAACTTTAGAAATTATTCCTCTTTTCTCAAGATCTTTTAAAGCCTCTTTAAGACGTGGTTTTAAAGCATCAGGTACCCTTCGACAACTACTAGTTACAGGCTCGGCTTTTTTATGCAACACAATCTTATACTGATAGGGAATTTTGCCAGTGCCTTGAAAAACATTAGAATATTTTGTTAACAGTTCACTTTTTCCTTTAGAGTAAGTACTTACTGTATCTACTTTTTTTATTAGACCAATTTTTGTACAAGTGTTTAAACCTAAGATGGGCATACTGTTGTTGCAATCTATTACCACAAATTTAATATTATAACTTTTACCTTTGATAAAACAACTTAAAATAATGTTACCTATGGCTATCACTCTATTGTTTCCATAAGTGTTAAGTTCAAGGTTATTTTCTACAATTTTATCTACAAATTTTAAGCTTTTTACAAACTTTAACGGTAGGTAGTTACAATTAGCCCCTGAATCCAGCTTAAAATTTACAAACTCATTATTTATTAATATATCAATAGTCCAAATATTACCTTTATTATTGTTTTTTACATTATCCAATGTTAATTCATCTATGTAGGGTTCACCATCACTCTCTGAAGTTGAGGTTTCAGTGCTAATATTATAAACAGTACTTGACCTCTTTTTCGAGTAGTCTAACTTCCTGTCATGCATTGAAGAAAAATGATTAGGTTTTCTGCAATTGTTACAAATTTTTCCAAAGGCTGGACAACTTCTTGGGCCATGCTTTGTGCCACATTTAAAACAGTTATATTGGTTGTTACAGACAGCTTCTGCAGGTCGTTCTAGAGTTTTGCTCCTGGAGGGTCTATTGTATCTAATTTCATCAACTTCTGCATTTTTTCTGAGGCTTTTGACTTGGAAGGTACTCACTTCTGCTATTCTGCATTGATTTTCGGCTTCTGCAGCAGTTATGGAAGTCTTAAAAGTCTTTTTTGCAAAGCTTGGTCTCAAATCCCACTAACTAGTCTATCTCTTATTAGGGAGTATTCAAGAGAATCAAAATTGTAATTTTTTGCCAGCAATTTTACATCCTTCATAAAATTATCAAACTCTTCGTCTTCTTCCTGTATCCTAGTGAAGAAGAGGAACCTATCATAAGTTTCATTTTTCAGTGGTGAGCAGTATGTTTAAACGCATTTATTACAACATTATACTGTTTTCTCTACTCATCACTGACATTAAATGTTTTAAATATATCTTGGGCTTCTTCCCCTGCTAGATTTAAAAATATTGCAATCTTTCTGCTCTCTTGTTTGCTGGCCAAATCCGCTGCTTCCATGTATATTTTAAAGCTATCTAGAAACTTCTCAAAGTTTTGACTTGCATTTTGATCAAAACGGATCCCGTTAGGCGGTTTAAAATTAGAATCCATTGTATTTAACTACGGGTTCAGACACCTGGCACCATGTAATGTTTTATTGAGACAACTATTGTTAGTTTAATCTTTATTATTTAGACTTCTACGTATCTTTTACAATGTCTGTTCTCTAGTGACAAGTAACAGACGTAACACCGACAGGTGAACTAACTCATGTTAAGGTTGGTTCACACTAAGCTGTTTATTTTTTAGACAAATTTCGCATTTATTGATAAAATTAGAAATAGTTGTCTGTATTGGGGGCCAATAAAATTTTTTATTAGTTTCAATTATTCCGTTGTGGTTTTCTACGTGATATTTATTTATGCATTCTATTTGTTGATTTTCTTCTTCTATGTCCTGAAGTAGTATATTGCAAAATATTGCTTTGACTGTGGAATTTATTTTTTCTTTAAAATAGTTACAGATAAAAGGTCTAAATTCATGAGGGATTGTTATTGCAAATTTTTGGTTTGGTCTAAGGATATTTTGGAAGGTATTTGCTAATTCTGTTTTCCAATTATTTGTCAAAGTGACAGTGTAACGATGTTTGTTAAAAATTCTTTTGTGTTTTATTTCAAAATTATTTGACTCTGGTTTGAAAATAATTTGGTTTGAGGATAAGTTAATTGGTTCAGGTGAAATCTCTATTCCAGTGATAGGGTTCTCAACTGATGTATGTTGTGTGTTAGTACTGTTTTGTAAGTTGTCAAAATCGGCAAGGAAATTGTCAATGTCGAAATTGTCGGGTGGTTCAGCACATTCTGAACTCGAGCTTAGGCCATTTATTTGGACTCGGCTAAGAGCATCAACAACTTGATTCTCTTTGCCTTTTTTATATTTAACTTCAAAATCATATTCTTCTAGTTTAAGTCTCCATCGGGCTAATCTAGAAGTGGGGTCATTAATTTTGTAGATCCATACGAGAGGATTGTGATCTGTTTCTACAGTGAATTTTTGGTTGCATAAATACGTAGGGTAGTGTTTACAAGAATCTAGTATGGCTAAAAGTTTTTTTTCAATAGTGGAGTAGTTTTGTTCTGCGGAATTTAGAGTTCGAGAATAGTAGGCAATAGGGTGATTGTTTTGAGATAATACTAATCCTATAGCTATATTAGAGGCGTCTGTAGTAAGTACAAAAGGCTTTTCGAAGTCTGGGTATTGTAAAACTGGGGAATTAGTTAACAATTGTTTGCATTTTGCAAAACATTCTAAATAATTTGGATTATTAGGGTCAATAGTTGCTCCTTTTCGAGTACATCTCGAAAATGGGGATGTTATTTTCGCAAAGTTGGGTATGAATCTTCGGTAGTAACCGATTAAACCAAGAAATGATTTAATTTCTTTTACTGTTTTCGGTAGAGGGTATTTTTGTATAGCTTCGATTTTTGCTGGGTTAGGTTTGATTCTTTCGGTTGTCACTACGTGACCTAAGAAAGAAACTTCTTTTGTGAGAAACTCGGATTTGTCTAACTGAATTTTTCAATTATTTTTTCTGAAAGTGTCAAAAATAGTAGCAGTATGAACTAAGTGTTCTTGCAGTGACTTGGAAAAACTAATGACATCGTCCATGTAGGTTCTAAACTTCAATTCTCTTATTAAATTTCGTAGGCGTCGGTAATTTGATAGTCTCGATGAAACCGTTTTTGCAACGTAAATAGAATGGGGAATTTTGATACCTTGAAAGTGTCTTTCCCGCAATAAAACTTCGCCGTTGTTTATGTTTACGGGAATTTTCTGATATCATGTTTGGAATGAAATGCTTACGTGGGGATTCTCAAAGGCTAAAATATGAGTCGCATAATTCATAATGGCATGGAATCTCTGTAAATCGTCATTTCCTAGTAGGATATCAAAGTGCTGACTAAAGTTGGCGATTTTTATGTCGAATGTTTGTGGAATTCCATATTCTAGGAATAGTGGCGTCTTAATATTTAATTCATGCTTGGAAGTAATTTTTATTGACGTTAGCGAAAAAGGCTTCCGATAAATATGTTTTTTATCAAATAGTTTGAGAGCTCGCGGATTTAAAATTGAATGGGAACCTTCGGCGTTGATCAAAACGCGTTTTTTTTTTTTTGGGTGACTAAGCAGGTCGACCCAGGGGAACTTTCGATATTATGTAGGTTTATACAGGGGGTGGATGATCGTCTAACGGGATGGCTTGAAAATCCTGATGATTTTCATCATGCAAATCGGGCTCTTGTTCGGATTCGAAATTTTCGAAATATTGGGTATCATTTGAGTCTTTGTACAAATTGTGGCTTCTATTAGTTGTAATTGTCATGGGCTGATGGTTTCTGGTTGTGGTAGTTTGAACACCGCTCATTGGAGTGGCAAAATTTGGTTGGGGTCGAGGAGCTTTATATTTATTTAATCTTTGTTGGGTATTTTTCGGAACATCGTTTCGTTGGAAGGATTGGTTTTGTTTGTAAGAACTGAAATTTTGTCTCTGAGGAAAATTGTGGTTCTGTTGTGGAGTGAAGTTAAAGTTGGGCTCTGTGTTGTGTAAAGGTGTGTTGTGAGTCGAAGGTCTCATATAATTTGAATGCGTGGGTTGAAAGTTTGTCGATCTTTGATTATTGGAAGATTGATAGGGTTTATTTTTCATTGGGGGCTTTTTGTTCTGTTGGCTCTTAAGGAAGTTCATGTATTGTTGCTGATTTTTGTGAATATCGTATGCAATACATTTTTGGAGGGTTTCCTCTATGGAATTTAGTTTAAAATGCGATAAGCATTCGCAATAAGGCTCATTGATTCCGATACAGAAGGTCTTAAGGGCAATGATTTTAAAGTATGGGGTTTTTAAGGTTACTGTTGCAGGAATGCCGTTTAGGGTGATGTGTTGGAGTAAGTCATTCAGATTTGTAGTTATTCTTTAATGATAATTGTCGTAGGATTCACTATGTTTTCACTATTGATTTCTTCCTATTTATAACATCGGACATCGGAATATGCTGATTCTTAATAGTAGGGGAGCTTATGGTTACATTTTTATATATATATATATATATATATATATATATATATATATATATATATATATATAGATATATATATATATATATATATATATATATATATATATATATATATATATATATATATATATCTACGGCATAAAGTGGACTCTGCCCGTGTTAAAATTCAGGTTCAAGTGAGCTCCGTGGTCAAGTCGACACCGATATACGGAGCTCACTTGACCATTCTATAATATTGGCTCTGTCGATTCGTCAACATGTATAGTTTCATAATTTTTAAAAATTTTGTGGAGCCCTTAAATACCCCTGTATCATGAATGTATATTGCTTAGTTCACGTGTATATCTTATAGGGGTCGTTCAGATCTTTTTCATTGTATATTGGAACCATAGGTATATCGGTTTAAGTAAGCTCTGATAGTTTGGCAACTCTGCCATTAAGCTGTATACTTCTCGCGTATAGTCTGAACGGTTTATATGGACTCCTTATTTTTGTTATCATTCAAACGCATTACATTGTGTAACAGATATGAATACTATTAACTACCTGTTTTTGGTAGGTACGTGCTTTTCTAAAAATAGCTTTATAGATACAAAAGGATTTTGTTACCAAATTGGATTTTTTTCACATGCGGAAATTTCCTAATGTATTTTGTTAACGTGAGTATGTCTTCATACGTTTTATTTAAGAATTCGATAGATAAGAACTTCTTTTATTTTATCCATTGTTTTATATCTTTTATACAGATTTTTTATTATTTTATTTCTTGTTTTATCTGTGTACTACAGATAATTCTGGATAGAAAGTTATCTCAAAATAAATATTGAAGTGCTAAAATAAATATTTTTGTGTAAAAATGAATAGTAGTGCACAAAAAAAAAAAGAATGCTTAATTTATCTAACAACAATTATACCACTTCACCCATATTACATACTTACAACCATATTACATACTGAATGTTGTATCTCCTATTTAGGGGTAATATGTAGTCAATATAAGTGTAGTTAGTGTCAAATTTGCAATAATCAATATAAGTAATAGCTTACTGACTGTACTTTACATGTTTAGTTCAAATAAATAAACCTTGTCCCTTCAAAAAAGAGCGATTGGAATAGCAAAGTCAACTAAGAAAGTGTAATGAATCTTGTATCACCCCAGATTCACACAGGTTAACCGGTGTTTGAAGGCAAGAGTCCTCATTGCAGATTTAAGGAAGATAACTACCATAAGGAAGTTCCTTTCGAGGGTTCAGATGGCGAGAAGCAGCTTATTTTTTTTTTGTATGTCTTGCAGATGTGTTGGTCTAGCTAGTTTTTCCTCGATTCTAGTCATAAAATGGGTTGTTATTCGTGGAGTGGATGTTACGAATCTAGACTTTGTTTCTTTTGTTCTCTAGCTACTTATCTTCGGATATTATGTGGATTGATAACTACGATATTGTAGAGCTTATGTATGGATGTGAGTCTTAATATCCGCTGAATTTGGCTGACTAATTTATAGCTAAATCTACGTGTTAAGTATGTATTGATATCACCCATACAAGCAAGGTATATTCGGCAGCAGAAGCATAGAGTTCAAGCGTCTACGTTTTAAGAGTGGAAGGATGTGCTTCCCATTTTTAGCTGACAAGTTCGCGAAGAATATTATTTTTCTGGTTCTAGTTTTCCATTTAGTTTTAAACAATGTTCTGTGAAGTACAAAGTGTGTTTAAGGATTTCATGACACTATTGGTTTAGGTATATGTTCAAATTTGTGAAAGCGTCTCTGTTAGGGACATTGAAGGAGCCCGCCTGACTTATTCCAGGGTTTGGCTTAAAATTAATTTATAATCTATTTTTATTGTGTTTAAGATATGATATTTAGATTTTTCTCCACTTCAGCAACAAAATTTTTTGGTTGTGCAACAATAGATGGATCGTCTACAAAATAAAAGTCCTAGTATTTACTGGTATGGGTTGTGTAAATATTATACAGTGTAGGTGCCATTACGGTACCCCAAAGGAGACCGTTCTACTACGTTCTCCATCTTCATCTTCTATTCTTATCATTGAGTGATACGGAAAATTTTCTGTTGTGTAGGCATACGCGGATAATACAAGTGAGTTTATTACCTAAGGGGATATCACATAGATTTTGGAGAAATGTGCTTTAATTTAAGGTGTCGTAAGCAGAATTTAGATTGACAAATACCACTCCTCATGTCTGATATTTTTCATATGCGTCTTCGCTGTGTTGGGCAAGATTTAGTATGTGTAACGAACATGATCATCATCATCATTTTGGCTTTACAACCCTGTGTGGGTCCTAGCCTCCCCAAGAATTTTTCTCCAGTCGTCCCTATCCATCGCCTTCCTCCGCCAAGCACGTATTTCCATATTTCTCATGTCTTCATCGATGTTATCTAGGAATCTTGTTCTGGGTCTTCCTCTTCTTCTTTGATCAATAGGTCTATCAAGGGGCGTTTTTCTAGCTGGGTCGGTTTGCTCCATCCGCATTACATGGCCTACCTACCTCAGACGTCCTATCTGTATGTGTTTTACGATATCTGGTTCCTGGTATATCCTATAGAGTTCGAAGTTGTATCGTCTTCTCCAGACACCGTTTTCATTTACCGCTCCATAGATGCGCCTTAGTATTTTTCTTTCGAAACATCCTAACATGATCTATCCTGTCATATATAGCCACTTTTATCTTTAAATTGATGTTTTTCTTCTAATATCGGTTTATATTAAGGATCATATGCAGAAGTATTTTGTATAGCTGAAAAAATAAATAGATATATTGGCCGATAGCTTTTGTGGTCGTTGGGGTTTTTGTCAGGTTTAAGCAAGGCCACAACTTTGTCTTTGCTTTGTTTGTCTGAAGACTTTGGATATCAGTAACTGTTGTATTTTTGGTCCAAATTTTATAATAAGCTTTGTGCTCAGATCTTCAGTCAGTGCCGTACTATTCTTCATTATATACGTAGATAGTGGATCCAAGCTCAACATCGTTAAAAGGTTCCTTCAGCTGACTGGTTTTGTCCTCTCTCATTTTAAGTTTTTCTTTGCTTCTTTGCCGGCAGAGATAGCACTTTTACATTTATTATGTGATTTTCAGCGACCAGCTTAATACCAAATACACTATTTTTTGCCCTCTATGTATTTTCTGCACTAGAAATACGTCACATTTGTGCTAAGCGCATATGTCTGATAAGGTTAAGTAAAGTAAAGTGTCTTTATCTCTAGATATGCCCTTAATATTTGTAGACATTATTAGAATAATTGATCCTAAAAAGGACCGATTTGACAAAAATCATATTGACCGGGTGATTCTGATTAGCCGATTAATTAATTATTCATTACCCAGGGTACAACTGATTACGGTGGTCTTATTTGTACTCAAATTTTCGTAAAGGCTTTTCTTTTGAACCCCATAAGAAATGGCTAATTAACTTTTCATTAAAAATAATTTTACACACTGTTACTTTTCGACGATATTTCGAATCAGATTTGTATAGTAATAAGTATAGTTAATATGGAGTCTCTTTGTGAAAAGTAAATGAGTTTGTAATATCGGTCACAACTCATATATGAATGATAAGGACATAAACGGTTAAAATAAGTGCACAGAATTTTAACTAAATATATATCGGCGCCATTGTTTAGGAGATGGATTTATCCCAGAGATTAAAGGTTAAATGTATATTCCAGGTTGTATCTACGTATTTTCATTACTAAAAAAGTATAATTAAAATAAAGGCCTTAAGATATATTTAGATTCTATGGAAATTAGCAAATTAAAAAATACAGACATAATTATTCTGAATGACAAAATTGAGACAAACAGTTGCCTCAAGTATTGTTTATATTGTAATTTTCGAACGTTGGTTATGGAAACATCATGTACATACCACCGGATTCCCTAGATCGACATTCAGCAAAATTCTTTTAATAATGATGCGGGAGTAAAAATATAAATATCTGGGAGCTTACATCAACAAAGAATTAGATTCAGACTAAGAAATCAGGGTACGAATAGAAATGGCAAGGGCAGCGTTCTTAAAATTCAAGCAATTGTTCTGTGACAAAAATCTTAATACTGCGCTGAGACTGAGGTTTGTTGAATGTTACGTCTGGTCTCAACTATTGTACGGAGTAGAAATATGGACGGTAAAAGCGCAAATAGTTAGGAAGCTTCAAGCCTTTGAATTTTAGATATACCGGAGAATGTTGAGAATGGACTGCCAGGGTCACCAATGAGGAAGTGCTGAGAAGGATGGGTCGAGACAAAAAATTGTTGAGAACAATAAAAGTACGCAGGACTGCATACCTGGAACACATACTAAGGAATATAAAGTCTTCTGCAGGCCATCATGCAGGGTAGAGTCGATGGCAAAAAGGGAATAGGTAGAAAGAGGAAGTCATGGCTGCGAAATATTCGTGACTGGACAAAGATGACTGTAGACGAATTATTCCACGTTGGAAAAGACAGAGATACTTTTAGAAATGTGGTCGCCAACCTCCGTTAATGGGGACGGCATAGGTAGAAAAATAGTGATACGCTAAACAAAAAAAAAACAGAGATGAAGATAGGCGCCAAGAAACTCTGTGTTATAAAACAGTTGAATAAAATACAGATTCTCGATTCAAATATTCAAAAATTTAATGAACAGCTTACTAAAATAGAAATAACGTATATTTAAAATGCAATTCATTAATGGCTCAAGGTACAAAGCAGTCCTAGCATCTGCTAATGATATTGATCTTATAGGAAACTCTTTCCGCAAACGACATCTTCAACAAAGTGAAGAGAGCACGAAAAATGTTTTACTTAAAATCAACAAAATAAAAACCAAATACAAGCGAATCAACAGAAGAAAGCAATTCAATACAGAGCATAATTCACTTAAGACCTATTTTAATACATGAATGCGAATCATGGACAATGACTAAAACAAATAAGGAAGAACTCCGAATATTTGAAAAAAAAATAATAAGAAAACTTTTTTAACCTCATTATCATATTGCTACAAATCCGTGTAGAATAAGAACATATACTAAATAAAGAAAGCTCTTATAAATATATTGTTTAGGAAAATAAATTGCTTAAGGTAGATCGGACACATGCATAGACGCCAAGATGTCAAACTTGGTTAAAAAACGTAAACTAATTTTTGAAACCAAATTCAGTATTTTGCTTTAATCTGTGCCTTCTAAGAATTGCAAGGAAAAACAGACGTTGATAAAACTGTTATTAGAGACATGGGGAATCTAAAAATTGCATTCCACAACATATCTCCTCAACTAAGCAAAAATCCTTAACGAATTGGTTTCTAGTACTCGTACAGAGTATATCGGAATAAAAGGAAAAATACAGTTAAGCAAGAAGAAAAGTGCAAGCATTTACGTTTTAAGGGTAAAAGGATGTGCGCCCCATTTTTAGCTGACAAGCTTGCGGAGCATACTATTTCTGGTCCTTAGTTTGCCTTTTAGTTTTAAACAAGATTCTGTGATTGACAACGTGCGATATAAACTATCTACAAGGTATTTATAGGAAATTCAGAGTTCAAGGATTTCATCACACTATTGGATGTTCAGTTTTGTGAAAGCGCCTGTGTTGGGAAAATTGAAGGAGCGTTCCTAAGATTTTCGGGGTTTGGCTTAAAATTAAATCTTAGTTCATTTTTATTATATTTAAGGCATCTATTAGATTTTTTTCCACTCCAGCAACAAAAGTTTTTGGTTGTGCAATGTATGGTCTACATGAAAATCCTAGTATCTACTGGTATCTGTTGATCATTTGTGTAAATGTAATACAGTGTAGGTGCCATTACGGTACCCCAAGCGAGACCGTTTGTCTGCGTTCTCCATATTACCATTGAATGATACGAAAAATCTTCTGTTCTGTAGATATACGCAGATAAAACAATGTTTACAGTTTGTCATACAGTTTTTGGAGAAATGTCCTCTAATTTAATGTGTCGTAGGCGGCATTTAGATTGACAAATACCACCCCTGATACCTGATATCTTTTGTACCCGTTGTTGCTTTTTGCAACAACGGGTACGTTATTACGTACGTTATAAGTATTACGAATAAAAATAAATAAGCAAGAAGAATATAAGTGAACCATATTTAAAATAAGTGACAGAAAAAAGAATCCACAAGGAAAATAATTCCTGTAGCTGGCTGTATACCACGTATAACAAAAGAGGTTATTCTTTGTATGTGGGTATATTTTATTTTATAAAAACCCTTAAAAGGGCAACATTACAAGCACGAACGTTTTCGGAACAACTGTTCCATCATCAGGTTTAAAATGCAGGTTAACATGCCTGAGCCACCAAAATATTTGGGTAAAAACCCTTTAAATTGAAAAATGTTACCAAAGATTGTACATGATGTTTATAATATTATGTGATGTTTAATATTTTAATTAGATTTTACTTCAGGTAACATACACCCATGCTTAAGTGAGTTCCAGTGTCCGGAGAGTAAACCTCTTCAAACCGTAGTCCGTTTGAAGAGGTTTACTCTCCGGACACTGGAACTCACTTAAGCATGGGTGTATGTTACCTGAAGTAAAATCTAATTAAAATATTAAACATCACATAATATTATAAACATCATGTACAATCTTTGGTAACATTTTTCAATTTAAAGGGTTTTTACCCAAATATTTTGGTGGCTCAGGCATGTTAACCTGCATTTTAAACCTGATGATGGAACAGTTGTTCCGAAAACGTTCGTGCTTGTAATGTTGCCCTTTTAAGGGTTTTTATAAAATAAAATATACCCACATACAAAGAATAACCTCTTTTCTTTTAGAAAAAAGAATATTATATATACATTTACTTCTAAATTAAAAATAAAATACTCGTATGTCTGATAACGAAAGATACAAAATTTACAAGCGACAAAGTATTTTTTAAAACAACCGAATATATTATATGTAATAATTGTAATAGATATGTTGGCTATAATCAAATTACCATAAAGCCACCGAAATATTTTATCTGAGTAATGACTCACTACTGATTGCTACGTTACGTTATACGATACATTTATAGTTAAAGCGAAATTAGGTGTTATGCCTACTTATTATTTTAGTATCTGTTACAAGTTAGATACTAAAGTATTATAGTAAGATATTGAATTCCCTACATTTAAAAATTGAAATATTGAAATTAGACAGTAAAAAATTATAATTTTAAGATTGATTTACAAATTATTATAATTTAAATTTTACTACTTTGTGAAACAAATATTGTACATCATAAAACGTAGCAATCGAAACATCGGAACGTACATTTATATAATAAATTTTTCAGTGTCAATGCATTAAAAAAATACTAATACATAAAAATTGCCCTTTCCAAGCTTATAACAGACACTAACTTAAGTTTAAAAATAATTAAAGCAAGTAATATAAATTACCACCATAAAATATTTAACTACATTAACCAAGTATTTGTGAAATTTCGGGATGAATAAATTGATTGATATTTAAATAAATTTCAAGTTCCAAAACGTACCTGCTGTAAAATTTAAAAATCTACGACTAATCAAATTATTGGCAACATCGGAGGAGTTTAGTTGTGTACGGGGAAGAATACATACGGATCCCAAAAGTGTTTTACCCTATTACGGAGTTCATTTAATCCTACGTGTTGGTCGGAGTCTACATAAAGCGCTACCCAGATAATAATATACACGGTGTATATTCTCCTGGAGTTAGTATATTACCGTTTTAGTACGGGGCCCACATTAACCGCTAGATCTATATATATATATATATATATATATATATATATATATATATATATATATATATATATATATATATATATATATATATATATATATATATATATATATTTCTAAAGTATTTAACTCGTGAATTCAGAGGTTTAATCGGTCATTCAGGTTGGCAAATAAAAAAAGAAGTCAACTACTTCATAAGTTTATCGAAGACGTTTCGCTTTATATTTCTAAAGCTTCATCAGTTCTCTAAAATATAACAGATGACATAGAGTTTATAAGAAATACAGATGTTTATAGTTCATAACTTACAACTCAATATGTAGTATATTATCGATGTTATTATATCTACTGTAAACTTTACTCATTATTTAAAACTAACTTAACAAAAAAAAAACAAAACAAAAAACACACAAACTCTTCAGAAAATAATGTTCATATTCGTTGATACGAAGATTTAAAAATTTTTAAACGAACATTTGGCTTCATTAATATGGTTCTCCACTAAAGGCAAACAAAGGTCTGATTTATTGCAATCTATGCAAACAACGTGACGCGATACCAAAAATTTTTTAAGGGCCATAGGGTAAATGCACCAGTTGTTGGCCATGTGCTAGTTATTGGCCTACTAATATGTTTTGATTAGAATTAGGAAAATGTTGGTATTTTGTTAATTCTAACTACTTTTTTTAAGTTTGGCAACATATCTCCTAGAGTATGACACCTCTAGTTTTAAGGAAACCATTAAATTTTAGTCAGTATTCGATGTTGAATGAGACACTGTTGTGGGCCGCTAGTTTGCAACCGAAATTTTGTTATTTACCTATAGAAACTTGTGTTGGTCGGTAAGTACTATAAACTGCAATTTACTTTCTACTTTATATTTTATGTTTTTGTGAGAATCTAGTGTATGTCCTGTTCCAAACTGCATAACGAATATAACGTTATTTATACAAATAACGTAAATTTTAAGGTGGCCAACTACTATCTGTATCTGTAGAGTAGGGAGGGCGAGTTAAGTTTCACAGCACTTAGGCCACAATTGACCCATTGTGCATCCTCCCAGGGAGCTGTCACCCTTAGCTCATTGTCCATCCTGCCAATTCTAGGAAGGTGGACAAGTCACCAGGAGACATCTCTCTTATGTGGGCAGGTGTTGGCCAGGACTCGCCGAACGCGTACTCTCGTATTAACGATAACTCTGGGCATTCACATAGGACATGCTCTACAGTTTCGTCTTCTCGTTCACACTTCCTACATAGAGGTGTGTCTGCTAGCCCCAGTGTATGGAGGTGTTTGCTTAGTTGACAATGACCAGTTAAAAAACCAACTGCCAAACGTAGGTTTTTCCTGGTCATTCCCAAGTACTTCTTAGATGTTGACTCTTCAAGGTTACTTAGTGTTACCCTGGCAAGTTTACATCCTTTCCCTTCTTCCCATCTTTTTACGGTTTGAGTATGGGAGTGACATTTGACAATTTCCGCGATTGTTGTAGTTGACCAACCAAAAAGATCCCCAGGTCCTAAGAGTCTTAGGCCTGCCGCCTTCCTAGCTAATTGGTCAGCAATGCGGTTGCCTTTATTCCTATTGTGTCCTTTAACCCACCTCAGGATGATGGTATTACCATCCGAAGCTTGGGTTAGTGACTTGTGACACTCCATTACTAAACTTGATGTGACACGTGGTCTATTCAAGGTTAGTAGCGCTTGTCTGCTATCTGTGCAGATGATTATAGTTTTACCTGCTATACCTTTTTGGGTTATCTCTTTTGCGGCTATGGAGATACCAGTCAGTTCTGTCTGAACTACGCTGGCATTTTTGCCCATACCCCACTTTATTCTTAGGTTCAGTGATCTGGAGTATATCCCGCATCCTGAGCCTTCTTTCATTTTGGAGCCATCGGTGTATATGCAATAGGCATTTGCCACGTTTGTCTCCATGTACTGTCCTGTTTCAATTTTGTAGGGTTTGTTGAAGACAAACTTTGGTTCAATTGAGTCGCAGCCTGCCTGTAGAAGTGGTAACGCATCCAACTCTTCTCGCCAGAAACGAGTTCTCAATTGTCCCATTCCTACATCAAGGTTTGCACCAGCTGAGCGCAGTCGCATCATTGTCACTAGCGCCACCTCTTTGACATATATATCTAGAGGCGTGATGCCAATGATCAACTCCATTGCAGCAGTTGGTGTTGTTTTCATGGCACCTGTTATATTTATGCAAGCCATCCGCTGAATATGGTTTAGTTTGTTAATCGCTGTTGCCTGTAGCACTTTTGGTACCCAAGCAATAGCTCCGTAAGTTAGCATTGGCCTAATGACAGCGGTGTAGACCCAGGCGATCACCCTGGGCGTGAGGCCCCAGGTGCGTCCGACCGTTCGTCGACACTGCTCATAGGCAATATATGCTCTTTTAGCTCTACCATCTAAGTGTGAGTTCCATGTTAACTTCTTGTCAAGGGTAATACCAAGGTACTTCACCTCGTCAGAAAAATTTAGACTGTAGTTTAGAATCCTTGGGGGTATTAAGCCCGTGATTCTTCTTTTCCTGGTAAAGAGGACCATCTCAGTTTTCTTTGGATTTATAGATAGTGAGTGTTCCTTGCACCATGTTTCTATTAGTCGGAGAGCAACTTGTGATCTCTCACATAGTGTGCTCTCAAACTTACCGCTTTGCAGGACAGCAATATCGTCTGCATAGGCTATTGTGTAGAAACCGTTGCTGCTGAGTTGGTCAACCAGGGTATCTAGAACTATGTTCCAGAGTAGTGGTGATAGCACCCCTCCCTGTGGACAGCCCCTCGTAACCATGCCTCTAACAGAAACGTCTTCTACATTTATGCTTATTGCTCTATTAGAGAGCATACTGAATATCCATTCGCTTATGGCCAGGGGAACATTCCTGACGTTGAGCTGTTGGGTGATAGTTGGGAATGTGGTTTTATCAAACGCTCCCTCAATGTCTATGAATATACCTAGGGTGGATTCTTTATTATCCAGCGATCTTTCAATTCTTCCCACTACATGATGCAGTGCAGAATCGGTAGATCTTCCCGAAGTATATGCATGTTGATTTGGGTGAAGTGGGTTATGGACCAGAACTTCATCCCTTATGTACCTCTCGCATAGCCTTTCCATCGTTTTCAACAGAAAGGATGTTAGGCTAATTGGTCGGAAAGCCTTTGGTAGGGTGTAGTCCATCCTACCTGGTTTTGGTATGAAGACCACACGTACCTCTCTCCACTTCCTAGGAATATATCTCAGAACCAAAGAGGCTCTGAATATTTCCACGAGGTGCGGCAGAAGGATATCCAGTCCCCACCGTAGTAGGGCTGGATATATGCCGTCAGGCCCTGGTGATTTGAAAGGGGTGAAGCACAATATGGCCCATTTTACCTTTTCCTCATTAATCATTGTTCTGGCGAGATGCCAGTCGTTTGTTGACGGTATGATTGCTTCTTCCATCCGGTTTGGTGCTGTTGAGACACTAGAACCGGGAAAGTGTGTTTTCATCAGGACCTCAGCACTTTCGCGAAGGTTGGAAGTTTTATTCCCATCTTCCTTCGTTAGTATGCCGACATGCCGATGTGGGTCCTTTGAGAGCGCTTTTTGTAACCTGGAAGCCTGCGGGAAATCTTCGATTTCCTCACAGAAGGTTCTCCAAGCAGCTCTTTGTCTTTGTCTGCAGACTTTTTTAAACTCTCTGAGATTTGATTGGTAAGAATCCCAATCCTCTTTGAGTTTGGTGCGTTTTGCTCTATTAAAAGCTGTTCTTGCTGTCTTCCTAAGGTGTTCCAATTCAGTGCACCACCAAGAGTTGGTTTTGCGACTTTCCTGGACCATCCTTATTGGACAGGATTTTTTATAAGCATAGCTTATTTTGTTTTGGATAGATACTGCATACCTTTCCAATTCTGTATTAGTTCCTGGAGTTGAAGCCCTTTCATTCCGCAGAGCATCTTCTAAGAGTCGGTTGTAGAGTTCTACATCCGTCCTCTTAGGGTCGCGCGATTTGATAAGGCTTTTTTCCAGACTAATATTATAGGTTAGCCAGCGGTGGTCGGACATAGAAATATCCTCCGATACCTGCCAGTTCTGAATTTTATTCGATATTTCAGCTGTTGCCAGCGTGATATCGATGACTGTTTGGCTACGAACATTAATAAAGGTAGGTTCGGTGCCCTTATTTAAGATATACAAATCTTTTATAGTAATATAGTTATAAAGAGACTTACCTCGGGCGTTGTTATCTCTGCTGCCCCAGCCTAGATGGTGAGAGTTCGAATCGCAGCCGATAATAAGTTCTACCTTCTGACTGAGACAATGGTCTACCAGATCTTCCATTTCCCTTGTTGGTGGTAGGGTGGCTGCATCTGAGGGTAGGTAGACTGATGCTAGTATCAACTCTCTATTTTTGCCCTTTCCCCATGGGCACTTCACTTTAACCGCAGTTACGTCTGAGGTGCAAAACTGCGCCATAGGGGAGGCTTTGATTTTTCTGGGAACATATATTGCTGTTCTCGGTTGTTGATTGCTTGGTAAGCTGAAAATTTGACCGTTTAGGCTGCTAAGACCAGTTATTTTGGTCTTATTTATCCAAGGTTCTTGGATTAGTGCTATTGCATCCTCCGTTACATCCAGGCGGCGACATAGTGTTGCCGTTGCCACCTTTTTGTGTTGGAGGTTGCATTGAATAATAGTGACCTTATTTTTTTCGACATCCTTGCCCATGGCTTAGGTATCGTTTCGGCTCTTTTTAGGTGTCCATTTCCTCCTCAGTTGAGGAGGGGGCAGCCTCAGTTATTTCGGAACTTCCTCCGCAGAGTTCGTCAACCATCATTTGATGATCTTCTCCCTGCTGTGGGACCAGGGTTGTCTCAGTCTCAGCAACCGCAGTCGGTTGCCGCGTGTCTGAGGTTCCTGGTTCCGAGGAGGTATCCTGCACTTTGCTTGTGCTTGTTTTTAGATACAATGAGGTAAACGTGCAGCTCAGCCTCATTGCCCTTTTCCTAAGGACAACCATGTCATCGTCTCCGATTCCGAAGACAAACAGGTGTCCTTTAGGATCCTTTTTTACCTCATGGTGAAAAGTGCACCATCTCGCGACTGCCATGTCTGGATTTTGCGCCGCTAACCTCCGCAGCACTCTTTCTGGGTCATCAGAGGTGCTAATAGCATCCTCCGGGATCCATAGAGAGGCTTTGGTAAGTTTTGGGAGCTTATCCTGACTGACAACAGCCAGTGATGCTTCCTCCCACGGTTTGAGGTCAGATGTAGCCTTTTCCAGCCATGCAAGCGCCTCATCGTCATCACAGACTACTCTGATGATCTCACCTGAGTAAGTCCACGACTTGAACGTGGGTGCTTTTACCTGGCTGCTCGAGGGTGACAAGATTGTTCTGTCCAATTCCTCGATTAGGCTTTGTTTGATAAGGTTTGCCCGGACCCCTATAGAAACTTGTGTTGGTCGGTAAGTACTATAAACTGCAATTTACTTTCTACTTTATATTTTATGTTTTTGTGAGAATCTAGTGTATGTCCTGTTCCAAACTGCATAACGAATATAACGTTATTTATACAAATAACGTAAATTTTAAGGTGGCCAACTACTAATGCATGAAATTATCAATGTATCAGTTATTGGCCTAGATGGCCAATAACTCAAACATTAGATTTTGTAAGAATCTAGTGATTGACATATGTTAATAACCAGTGTTTTA
This sequence comes from Diabrotica undecimpunctata, assembly GCF_040954645.1. Classification (NCBI taxonomy): domain Eukaryota; kingdom Metazoa; phylum Arthropoda; class Insecta; order Coleoptera; family Chrysomelidae; genus Diabrotica; species Diabrotica undecimpunctata. The sequence continues at coordinate 246,228 of NW_027311906.1, read as the reverse complement.
TATGTGGCCAATAACTAATTATTATAAATTGTTTTAGAAAATATGCCAAAACGTTCTAAATCTGAAAACAATTATAAAAAAAAGTATTCCGAAGACGATGTTAAAAAAGCGTTAGAGTTAATTAACGATGGTATAAGTGAGCGAGAAGCCTCAAGAATTTTTAATATTCCCAGAGCCACTATAAGTTACCGGAAAAGTAAAAAATTTCATTACAAGATAACCCATGGACCAGATCCATTTCTTTCGAAGGATGAAGAGGAACAACTGAAACTCTGGATTTTTCATTATCAAAATAGAGGATTTCCTGTTCGTGTTGACGACATTAAGGACTCCGTTAAATCATTTTTAGAGAGTAACCCTAGAGTTAATCCATTTGTTGAAAATAGACCAGTTAGAACATGGCTATCAGCATTTCTAAAGCGCAATCCCAACATTTCGTTAAGGACTTCAGAGGGAGTGACATCAGCAAGTTCAAACATTAACCAAAGGGATATTACCAAATGGTTTGACAACATAAAATCTTATCTTAATAAAAAAGGACTTTCAGATGTTCTTCAAGACCCAACAAGAATCTTCAATGGTGACGAGACATGTTTTTATCTATGTCCCAATAAAAGGTTTTGGCTATGAAGGGTTCCAAAAACGTCTATGAAATTGAACATAACCCAAAGCTTAACTTAACAGTTATGTTCACATTTTCTGCAATAGGCAATATTTTACCTCCTATGATAATTTATCCCCATAAAAGATTGCCAAATGATATACTAAGTGCTGTGCCGAATTCGTGGGGAATTCTGAAGAGAAAAGTAGACAACCCATAGAAATGACCTCAACAAAATTAAAAAAAGGTGTAAAAGTTCACATTCCTATTGAAAAATATCAAAAAAAGATAAAAAAAGCATTGAAAGTGTTTTCTCCTCTAAACCAGGAAAGTAGAAGTAACAATATTGAGGTTTTTGAGCCACCACTACCTGAATTTGTCAAAGTTCCTATACCAGAATCTCATTCTCACAAAATCATCAAGCTCTGTAAATAACCAAGATAATATTGACATTTTCAAGCATACACCAGACGTGAATTCGAGATTATCTCCGCAAATATTTCTCGCCCACACTAAATCTCCAAGCCCTGAGAAAAAAATTGTACCCAAACGGAAATTATTTGATGATAATACAGATTAGTCCTCAACAAAAATTACAATTCTATCTGATAATTTATTATCAAATATTCCTTCACACTTTGAAAATCGAAACTTGGTATCAAACGTTCTTCCGCGTTTTAAAAATAAAAGCTTGGTATCAAACATTCCATCACATTTTAAAAACCAAAAAGTTACTAAAGGTGCGTGTTATCTATGTGTACTAAATATTACAGAGTGTAAAGAAGGCATTAGATGCCAAATGTGTCTTAGAACATATCATGTAACTTGCAAGATTCTATGGCGACACAGATCAAGTATATGTTTGCGAATCTTGCCAAAATAAAAAATAAAAGTTTACTTTGACATGTGCTTTTTTTTTGTGTCCACACTGATCACAAAATCCTTGCTTACCCAAACACCTACCTATCTATCTATTTTAACTTACGAATTATTTGGTAAAATATCTCTTTAAAAAATGATGGCCAATCACTAACACATATGGTGTCAATAACTGGAACAGGGTGGCCAATAACTGGCTCATTTGCACGTTTACAAAAGAACACATATACAATATTTTCACACATGAAATATTAACGTAATAAAATTTTGCAATATGTAGAAATAATAAGAAAATTCCATGGTGTTAAAAATAGTTACAATAGGCCGCAGTGACAAAACATTTCATAGATATATCGACGTGCTCTCCTTAAGAGGCCAATAACTGGTGCTCTTACCCTATGTCACTAAATTCTAATTCTTTGAGGCAATTATGAACTTCTACAGGGGTCATTGCATGAGTAGTTGGACGGGTGAGTTTGTATGGCGGAAATATTTAATATATTATTTTTAATTTATGTTTTAATGAAACTTGTAAATAGGGGATGATTGTGTAATTATTTTGAATGGAAAATAAGCCAAATTTTAACTGAAGAATAGGTGTTATTTATTTCGTAAGATGAGAGAGTGGTAAACCTGGCTCAAATTGTCGATGTCGGTTCTTTTGTTTATTGCCGATGAGTTCTTGAGGATCTCACACATTTCAATAAAGAAGCTTTTCTGATGGTTACTTTATTTCGCCAGTATTTTGGTATTTGTGAAGTAAATGTGATGTTTGGTGGAAATGGCGCGTTGTGCAAGGGCACAAGAGGGTTTGGAAAGTCTAATGTCGCTTTTGTGTGAAGTTATACCCCTAGAAGAGACCGAATGGTGTGGCCAATGTAGCAGGAGTTGCATTCTGAACAGGGTATCTGATAGACAACATTAGTGTGCTCTAACGAGCTTAGTGGAGTTTTAGACTTGGAGAATAACTTTCCAATGGTTTTAGTATTTTTTAGGGATATTTTGATGGATAAGTTTTTGAATAGTTTAGTCAGCTTGTTCGTAATTTGTGGGACATAGGGAAGAGAAGCATATTTTGTGGCTGGATTTGGGGTTAACGGGGAAATGTTCGTCTGTATGCTATTGGATATGGAGGCTAGTATTGCACCGTTAGGTATTTCCGAAATTGAATGACTATAGCTTTTACAGAAAAGATATCTGTTGATGATGGATATGGGGTAAGAGTTATCAATGAGAATGGATTTAAGTAAATCCAAAGATTCCCTCTTGTACCGCGTATGGGTCAACGTGTGTACTCTAAAGCTAAGAGCTTGTACAAGATTATGTTTGTATCTTATTGGGTGTGTAGGGTGGTAATTTAAGAACCGGTTGCTCGCCATGTCTTTCCTGTACCACGTAGTGCCCAATGTGTTACTATGTGTACGTATGATTCGCATATCCAAAAACGATATGCTGTTATCAACCACCAGTTCACATGTAAATTGAAGGTGAGGATCAACGCTATTGAAGACTGATAAGGTGCTGAACATCTTATCAGGTGGTGTTGCTAGGATCAAGTTGTCGACATAACGCTTTACAAAGGGAACCCGGAAATCTAACTTACTGATACTCTCATTGATAAGGTCGTCGAGTACGAAATTAACTAGAATGGGGGAAATGGACGATCCCATGGGAGTTCCAAAGATTTGACGATAATATTTGTCATTAAATATTAGATAATTGGTGTCAAACGTCAGTTTTAATAATTCCGAGAATGTTTCCCGTGATACTGGTTGGATTACATCCCAATGGTTCCGGAGTGACGTGACGACGCTAGAGAGTGGGAGATTAGAAAACATATTACATCGAAGCTTACTAAGACGTATTCTCTTGGTAACTGATAATTATTGATAAATTTACTGAACTGGAAAGAGTCTACTATGTTGAAATCGTTCTTATAGTTGTATGCTTGTGAAAGAATGTCCGTTAGAAATTGAGCTACATTAGTGTTAGGAGAGTGTATTGACGATAGTATAGGACGCATACTCAGTTGGGGCTTATGGATTTTAGGAAGACAATAGAACCTAGGGGCATTGCCATTATAGTTATGGAGGGATTTGGCTAGTTTATCATCGACGATTTTTTTAGTTCAGTGATGAATTTATTTATTTTATTTGTGTACGTTGAGGTGGAATTGCGGAGAAGTGGCTGATAATATTTATTATTATCTAGAAGTTGTTGGCTCAGGTTTAAGTACTGCTCTCTCATCCTTAAACTAAACTAAAAAATAATAGACAATCCTCACTTGTCAAAGAAACTAAAAAAACGTGAAGTGGTTTAAAAACTAAAAAGTCCTCTATTCAAACTTGTTTATAATAACAAATTTAATAATATGTTAAAGTTTTTTTAATATACCCTAAAACTGAAAGCGCAAAGAATCGATCGCAAGTTACAAAATACTTGTAGAGTCATACTGTTTGGACAAGTACAGTTGTTTAAATAATCTGTTTCTGTAATAAACAAATTGAATAAATTATAAAATATTTTTTGATTTGCTATAGACAACATTAATACCAATATGATAACTGCAACAAAGGATTACAGAGTCTTGCAAGTTAAAAAGAAACTATACTATTTAAATAAATATGGGAAAGATATTAGATTATGTTGGATTCCTGGACATAATGATATCAAGGGAAATGAAATAGCTGACAAACTGGCAAAGATTGGGGCTGAATTAAATATTCCTGCTAAAATTCGATTAAGTAACTTGGATATCATGCCATTATTAAAAAATAAAATATGTTCTATGCATCAAAATAATTGGTTAAATTCTTTTCAATATAAAGGCAAATGGTATAACAACATACAAAATTTTTCTCCTAATAAACCATAGTTTCACACAATCCCATACATAGATAGGCGGCATATTACTACCATTATTAGAATGAGGACTGGTCATTGCCTGACAGGAGTACATTTATATAAAATCAACATTCGCGATAACCCATACTGTGAATGTGGGCAAATGGATACACTAGAACACATATTTTGGGAATGCCCAATAAACAAAATTAAAGTTTATGATGTCTATCAGGAGCTGATCAAAATTAATATTAAAACCCCAATAAACATACCAATGCTTCTATGCAAGATTAACCCTAAAATTATCAAAATTCTTCTCAGATTCCTACAGATTAACCATATAAAATTATAACCTTAATAATAACCTATTCAATATTAACATTTAAACCAACTATAAGAAAATAGAAAACATAAATAAAATGTAGATAAAATGTTTATATTCACTGATAATTGATAATAGGGCATGAGATATATTTTCAGACTCACGACAGTGGCCCCCAATTGTGTTCTGTTTATTTATAGACAAGATCTAGGTAAACATTTCCGTTCAAAAGGCTTTCATCAATATGAATCGTAAGTTTTACACTTTTCATATTATTTTTAGAAAGACATTTATACAATCAATTTAGTATCTAAACCCAAATTATGATTTTTAGGGCACAAACAATTTCCATAAGGACAAGATCAACACCTGCTCAGAAATACCAAAAGCATGATGTCAAATTGATTCACAACAATGAAATATATCATCTATCTTTCTCAACAAATCAAGTCTCTCTAATGAAAGGGATCTATCAGTGAACTGTTAGTGGTGTTATTATTTAGTTCTATCAGTGTTAAAAGTATAGAAAACATTAATCAATCTCTTCATGATATTTGAAAATGTCATTAATATGAAATATCCCTCTAAGTTTATTATCTGCATCTATCAACACATAACTATTTAGTCCATTCTGATTTTCGATTCTGTATGGACCTTCAAACATTGGTTGTAATTTCTTACAACGGTTTTCTCTTACATTACCCTTTTTAAGTGAACGAATTAAAACTTTATCTCCTTTTTGAAATGTGATTGGTTTTTTAATTTTTTGATTTTGTCTTCTGATATATTTTTTAGCTTTCTTTATAATTCGGCTATTCACTTTCTGCATTACTTGTTCTAACATAATTATCCTGATTATATTCACTAATCCATTTTCTGTTTCCTATATGGCCAAACAATAAATATTCCGATACTTCCTCTGTATTTAAATTATGTGTATTATTTAAAAAATATTCTATTTGCCCTATATGTTGCTGCCATGTCTCTTGTTGATCCTGGCATACTATCCTTAAATATTTTATAACTTCTTTAATATATCTTATAACTTCTTTGCTTGAGGATGTCTGATATTTGTAAAATAAATGTTGATTCCCTTTTTCTCACAAAATGCCCGAAATTTTTGGTTGTTGAAATATGTAGCGTTATCTATTATGCAATTTCTAAATGGTCCTATTTGTTCGAGAAATTGATTAATATATAATTTCAATGTCTTAACATTTGTTCTTGAGCAGGGATATAGTTTAATAAATTTTGTATATAAATCAACTATCACTAGTATATGCTTTTTTCCTGTTGAACTGGGAACTAAATTTGAGATGAAATCCATGGAAACTGTATTTAGTTTTTCATATGCAACATTAGATTTATATGTTTATATGTGTTCTGGTTTTTGAAATTCTTTTCTTTGTTTATTTGACATATTTGGCATTGGGTAGTAATTTCTTTTGCTATACTTGTGCCATTCTTTGCAAAATAATTATCCCTAAATAGCATCCATAGCTTTCTTGAACCACTTGATGTGCATATAATTGTTATGTAAACTTTTCAATATTTTCCTTGCCAAAGTTCTACTTATTACATATACTTCTAGGCCATTAATTATTTTATAATACACCCCATGTGGACCTAAGGACTTTTTGTTTTTCACTCAAATTGATCTGATCTCTTATGATTTCTTTTTTAGAATATACTCCAGTGCGTTCTACTAACTGATTTAATCCAATTTTTATTGTTCGCTGCCCTTTTTGTGATGTATTTTCTAACCTTGACAAAGCATCTGCCACTATGTTGGATTTTCCAGAAATCTATTTGATTTCAAAACTGTATTCACTCAGTATTAGGCTCCAACGGTGTACTCGACTGTTTCCATATTTGTTATTTAATATAGATGTTAAAGCTTGGTGATCTGTTTCTATAGTAAATTCATTACCCAACAAATAAAATCTTAATTTTGTGACACAGTGTATGATACTTGCTAGTTCTAATTCTGAAACTGAGTAACCCTTTTCATCTGGCTTTGTAACTCTTGAAATGAATTGTATCGGGTATTCAACCCCATCATGTATTTGTAATAATACCCCTGACCATCTCTCTCTTGATGCATCTGTTCTTAATATGAATGGCTTTGTATAGTCAGGATGGTATATTTTTAAATTTGAAAGAAAAATATTTTTGATTTCTTGAAATGCTAGTTCTCTTCTCTGATCCCATCTCCATTTTACACCTTTCCTCAGCAGTTCAATTAATGGAATTTCTTTTATACTTAGATCTGATATCATCCTTTTATAATAATTAATTATTTTAATAAATCCTCTTGATCAAACTCTCTCTTGATGCATCTGTTCTTAATATGAATGGCTTTGTGTAGTCAGGATGGTATATTTTTAAATTTGATAGAAAAATGTTTTTGATTTCTTGGAATGCTAGTTCTCTTCTTTGATCCCATCTCCATTTTACACCTTTCCTCAGCAGTTCAAGTAATGTAATTTCTTTTATACTTAGATCTGGTATCATCCTTTTATAATAATTAATTATTTCAATAAATCCTCTTAAAGTTCTTAAATTGTGTGGTGTTTTATATTCCTGATGATCTGTGTCCGTCCTGGATCCATTTCGATTCACTTATTGTTAAGTTTATAACCTAGATATATTACTTCTTTTTGACAAAATGTACATTTTTCTTGATTTATTTTTAGTCCAACTTTGTCCAATCTGTTGATTATAATTTTTAGGTGTTTCTCATGATCTTCAGCCGTTTTAGAAAAAATTAATATATCATCAATATAGTGATTTACAAATTGTTCACATTGATCCAAAATATCATGAAGACATCTACATAGAGCACTGCAAGATGATTGAAGTCCAAATGGTACTACTTTGAATTGATGTACTACTCCATCTATCTGAAATCCCGTATACTGTCTACTTTTTCTTTCTAGAAGTATTAACCAGAAACTATGCTGTAAATCTATTTTAGTGAAAAATGACACTCCTGTAATTCTTCCTAGTATTCCATCTATACTCATTGGTGCTTTAAATTGCTTTTCAGTTATCTTGTTAATATTCCTTGCATCCAAACATAACCTGATTTCACCTGATCTTTTACGTACTACTACTATAGGGTTAATAAAACGTGTATCTGCCTTCTCAATGATTTCATCTTCTAACATATTATTAATCGTTCTGTTTACTTCTTCTCTTTATTTTTATGGTATTGGGTATGATTTTGTTTTAAAATATTTTTCTTCTTTAACTTTTATACTATGGATATAATTTTGTGCAATTCTATTTTCTTTATTGACAAGTCCCTTGTGTTGCTGCAATATGGAAACGACTATTGATTTATATTCTTCAGGGCAATTTAAAACTTTTATCACATCTTCTTCTTTACAAATAAAATTATTTTTTATTATGTACTCATTATTCCTTGCTATCTCCCTATCATCAAAATACATTTCTTCTTCATAAACATCATTACTTTCTTTGAATAATATCCTATCAACTCTTATTCCTTCTTCCACCTCATCTTTCTGCATAAACTTAATTATTTGCCCTTCCAAAGTTACCATTTTTTCTTCAAAATCTATATTTACTTTCTTCTTTTCCAATTTATCATTTCCCATTGATATATCAACACATAAATCCTTGACAACAAATCCTTGCATATTATTTTCTTTATTAAGAATATTAATTTTAAAATTGGCTAGTTTATTAATTCCCCCCAACTTCTTATTATTTGCACCAACAATTTTAATTTTTGGATTCTTTATTATATCTGATAATTTTAATGTATTAAAAATAAAATTTTCCGAGACTAAAGTGCTTTCTGAACCAGTATCTATTATAACCTTAATCATTTTATTTTTGGTCATAGCATTTATATAAATTAAGTTAATAGATTCAATAATTTTACCTTCATCTAAAGAAATAAAGTCAGAAGGTTTTTCATAATGGCAATGGCCCAACTTGTAATTCAGAAAGTTTAATGAACAAAATTTTGATTGTTAGAATTGTCAGCTTTTGTCTGTCCACTTGGATCTAATGTCCTATGTCTTTCATTACTATGACTTCTACTCATATTTTCTTGCCTTGTACTATTTCGTTCACTATCTTTGCAGCTTCTATTCCTTCGTACATAATTTACCTGTCTGTTGTAATTAGGTCGTTCTGTATTTCTTCTATTGTTAAAATCTAGTCTATTATAATTAGTATTGTTATTAAAATTTTGTCTATTATAACTAGTATTGTTATTAAAATTCTGTCTATTTTGATTATTGTTATTATTATTAAAATTTTGTAAATTATTACCATATCTATTATTATTGTATGATTGTCTATATTGTTGATTATTATTCTTATTATATTGGAAGTTATTATTGTTTTTTCTGTTACTATTATTCACCCTAATATCATTGTTATCATTATCACTTGCCATATTACTTCTTTGTATTCTTTGAAAAAAATTAATAAAACTCTCTGTTGTTTGAATATTTTGTACAGTTACTGTTTGCACAACATCGGCATCAAAATGTCTAGATACATTTAAGACTGTTTCATCCTCTCTAAGTGGTGGTTCTAAATATTTTGCAACTGTTATCAGTTTTAATGCATAATCTATCATATTTGATCTTAGTTGAAGTTGCTGCATTGTAACTTAGTGTGATTCTAATATAATCTTTAATATCATTAATATTATTCACTAATCTTAATTTATGTTTTAAACTATTTATGTATACTCTATGATGCAGATTTTTTATATTACCAGAGAATTTAATCCCAGTCTCATTTGTTAAATTTAAGTAAGTTCTCCCTATGTCTCTCATTTGTGAAATATCATCTATCCTCTGTTCCACATTTCTTATTTGATTACTATTTATTTGGATATTTTGTTGCATATCGTCTAATTTTTCTTCTGTCTTTCTCCTGTCTTCGTTAATTTTTACTTCTAAGTTACATTTCTGCAACTCTATTTTCTGTTCTATATCTATCTTATAATCTTGAATAATCCTATTTACTTCTGTCCTCTCATTTTCTATCCTTTTCTTGTAGTCATGCCGTATATTTTTTATTTCATTTGCTACTTTTTTTTCTGCAGCTTCAAGTATTTTATCTATTTGTTTTACAATTTTATTATTATTATCTTCTATTGTCTTTTCTAATTTTCTATAATTCTCTTCCAATTTCTGTTCCATTTTTTCATGTCTTCTTTGACTTATTTTGAATTCTCTTCCATTTTTTTCGTATTCTCTTCCATTGTCTTGTTCATCTGCATCATTAATGACATCAAAGCTGCCATATTGATATTTTTCTCTATTTCTGGATTCATTTCTGCAGTATCTTGTGGAACTTGAACTAAACTCTCCTCTTGTACAGGTTGTGTTTCTACTTCCACATCTTCTTCATTCTTTTTGCTTCTTATACCTTTCTTTTCTTGAGACATTTAGAGACTTTACTTGTTCAAATACAATTAAAAATAAAATCTATAATTTTTTTTCTTTCTAATGAAAATTAATTTAATTATAAGAGAGCACTTATCTTCCAGACTACATTATAATGCACAGCCTAGGTTTGGCGTGATTGGTTTGTGGGTGGGTTCCAATTTAAATTAAAATTTCTTTTTCCAATTATCAGCTTCTACCAATTTAAGATATATTTTTCTTCACCAGCATTTATATACCACCAAGCAAACCAGCAAACAGCATTTATATTTATTCTTCTTTTCAATATACCAATATCCAATTATTATAAGTTGATTTATACTAATCTCCAACCATAACATAATTTAATTTCTTCCAATATACCTTTTTTAATTATATTAAACAATTGGACTATTTGTACTTGATTCACTGACTCCAACTAACTTTCATATTTCTTACTAAACTTTTCTGACTGACTTCTTGAAAATTCTGAACAATTTACTACACTAACTAAATGTGTCTACTAACTTTCATAATGAACTGGCCTGACTTCTGACTAAAAACTCCCATCTTGAATCCAAATCACGGGTATTTATATCTTTTTGGATATTCTAGAACCATCTGGTACGAGATCATGTTCCAATTTGTTCTATTTCTTCGATATGGATGTTCTCGAAAAAATATCTGTCCATCCACCGACATAATCATTATTCCAGAATATTCGACCGTAAACAATGGTCACACTCTGCACTCTGGAGAATTCTTTAATGTTCCATTGATAATTTTGTTGACATTTAGGCTTTTCAGATCAGAATAAACATTTAAATCATTAAATATATATAAATTAAACATTTTAAACTAACATTATTATTATAACCCCACTTATATTCGTATTATGATTAATTTCTATCTGTCAATTTACTGTATAGTTGGTTGCCTATGCACATGGCTCACTTAAATATATTTACAACATTAAAATACAACTTTTTACACTTATTATATGCTAATTTATTAAAAATGCCCTCACATAAATATATTTTTATCAAATTCTCTAGTATATAACTTATTTAAAATAATCAAATACTTTTTTTATATCTAATATTATGTAGTATATAACTTATAAATTAATTTTTTTAAACAATATCATTTCAAACACCCCAAAATTAAATTTTAAATAAATAATTTACTTATTATTTTTTTAAATATTAATTTTCTTATCCACATACCTTAGTTATTATAATAAATGAAATAATTTAATTTCCTATTTTAATTGTTCTATCAAATACATCCCTGTTCGCTGTCTATGTCAAACTGTCATGTCAAATAAAGTTTGTGTGTTGTTTTATTGTGTTTACATTTTACAATGGATGTTAAGATACAAATCTAGGAATTATTTCCATTCAACAGGCTTTCATCCATATAAATTGGTAAGTTTTATACTTTATTATATTAGAAAGACATTTATAAAATCAATTTTGTATCTAACCCCCAAATTATGATTTTTAGGGTACAAAATAATTTCCATATATACAAAATTCAACAAGTATGATGTCAAATTGATTCACAACAAAGAAATCTACCATCTATGTATGAAATGGATCTATCAGTAAGTTATTAGTGTTATTATATTTGTGTTAAAGGTATAGAAAACATTATTCAATCTCTTCATGATATTGAAAAATGTCATTAATATGAAACATGCCTCTTAGTCTGTTCTCTGCATCTATTAACACATAACTATTTAGTCCATTCTGATTTTCAATTCTATATGGACCTTCAAACATTGGTTGTAATTTCTTACAACGATTTTCTTTAACATTACTTTTTCTAAGTGAACGAATTAACACTTGGTCTCCTTTTTGAAATGTGATTGGTTTTTTTATATTTCGATTTTGTCTTCTGATATATTTTTCAGCTTTCCTCCTAATTCGGTTATTCACTTTCTGCATTACTTGTTCTAACATATCCTGATTATATTCACTAATCCACTTTCTGTTTCCTATATGGCCAAACATTAAATATTCTGGTACTTCCTCTGTATTCAAATTATGTGTATTATTTAAAAAATATTCTACTTGTGGTATATGTTGCTGCCAAGTTTCATGTTGGTTTTGGCACAGTATCCTTAAATATTTTATAACTTCTTTAATATATCTTTCTGCAGGATTTGCCTGAGGATGTCTGATACTTGTAAAATGAATGTTGATTCCCTTTTTCTCACAAAATGTCCGAAATTTTTGGTTGTTAAAATATGTAGCATTATCTATTATGCAATTTCTAAATGGTCCTATTTCTTCGAAAAATTGATTAATATATAATTTTAACATTTGTTCTAAAGCAGGGATATAGTTTAATAAATTTTGTATATAAATCAACTATCACTAGTATATGCTTTTTTCCTGTTGGACTGAGAACTAAATTTGAAATAAAATCCATGGAAACTGTATTTAGTTTTTCATATACAACATTAGATTTATATGTGTTCTGGTTTTTGAAATTCTTTTCTTTGTTTAGTTGACATATTGGGCATTGGGTAGTAATTTCTTTTGCTATACTTATGTCATTCTTTGCAAAATAATTGTCCCTAAATAGCATCCATAGCTTTCTTGAACCAATATGCATATAATTGTTATGTAAATTTTTCAATATTTTCTTTGCTAAAGTTCTAGTTATTACATATACTTCTATGCCATTTATTATTTTATAATATACCCCATCTTTCCTAAGGACTTTTTGTTTTTCACTCAAATTGATCTGATCTCTTATAATTTCTTCTTTAGAATATAATCCAGTACTTTCTACTAATTGATTTAATCCAATTTTTATTGTTCGCTGCCCTTTTTGTGGTATATTTTCTAACCTTGATAAAGCATCTGCCAATATATTGGATTTTCCAGAAATGTATTTGATTTCAAAGCAGTATTCACTAAGTATTAGACTCCACCGATGTATTCTACTGTTTCCATATTTGTTATTTAATATAGACGTTAAAGCTTGGTGATCTGTTTCTATTGTAAATTCATTACCCAACAAATAAAATCTTAATTTTGTGACACAGTGTATTATACTTGCTAGTTCTAATTCTGAAACTGAGTAACCCTTTTCATGTGGCTTTGTAATTCTTGAAATGAATTGTATTGGGTATTCGACCCCATCATGTATTTGTAATAATACCCCTGATAATCTCTCTATTGATGCATCTGTTCTTAATATGAATGGCCGTGTGTAGTCAGGATAGTATATTTTCAAATTTGACAGAAAAATGTTTTTAATTTCTTGGAATGCTAGTTCTCTTCTCTGATCCCATCTTCATTTTACACCTTTTCTCAGTAGTTCAAGTAATGGAATTTCTTTTATACTTAGATCTGGTATCATCCTTTTATAATAATTAATTATTCCAATAAATCCTCTTATTAAAGTTCTTAAATTGTGTGGTGTTTTATATTCCTGAATGACTTGTGTCCGTTCTGGATCCATTTCGATTCCCTTAGTGTTAAGTTTATAACCTAGATATATGACTTCTTTTTGAAAAAATGTACATTTTTCTTGATTTATTTTTAGTCCAACTTTGTCTAATCTATTTATTATAATTTTTAGGTGTTTCTCATGATCTTCAGCCGTTTTAGAAAAAATTAATATATCATCAATGTAGTGAATTACAAAATGTTCATATTGATCCAAAATATCATGAAGACATCTACATAGAGCACTGCAAGATGATTGAAGTCCAAATGGTACTACTTTGAATTGATATACTACTCCATCTATCTGAAATCCTGTATACTGTCTACTTTTTCTTTCTAGAGGTATTAACCAAAAGCTATGCTGTAAATCAATTTTAGTGAAAAATGACATTCCTGTAATTCTTCCTAGTATTCCATCTATACTCATTGGTGCTTCAAATTGCTTTTCAGTGATCTTGTTAATATTCCTTGCATCCAAACATAACCTGATTTCACCTGATCTTTTACGCACTACTACTATAGGGTTGATAAAACGTGTATCTGCCTTCTCAATGATTCCCTCTTCTAACATATTATTAATTGTTTTGTTTACTTCTTCTCTGTATTTATATGGTATTGGGTATGATTTTGTCTTAAAATCTTTTTCTTCTTTAACTTTTATACTATGGATATAATTTTGTGCAATTCTATTTTCTTTATTGACAAGTCCCTTGTGTTGCTGCAATATGGAAATGACTATTGATTTATATTCTTCAGGGCAATTTAAAACTTTTATCATATCTTCTTCTTTACAAATAAAATTATTCTTCATTATGTACTCATTATTTCTTGCTTCCAATTTTACGCACTCCGCCTCGTAGGCATCCATCTGCTTAAAATTTCCATTCCTTAAATATTCACTACAATAATTATTCTTTACATTCTTTTGGGACATTTCCCTATCATCAAAATACATTTCTTTTTCATAAACATCATTATTTTCTTTTAATAATATCCTATCAACTCTTATTCCTTCTTCTACCTCATCTTTCTGCATAAATTTAATTATTTGCCCTTCCAAAGTTACCATTTTTTCTTCAAAATCTATCTTTACTTTCTTCTTTTCCAATTCATCATTTCCCATTAATATATCAACACATAAATCCTTGACAATAAATCCTTGCATATTAATTTCTTTATTGAGAATATTAATTTTAAAATTGGCTAGTTTATCAATTTCACCCAACTTCTTATTATTTGCACCAATAATTTTAATTTTTGGAATCTTTATTATATCTGATAGTTTTAATGTATTAAAAATAAAATTCTCCGAGACTAATGTACTTTCTGAACCAGTATCTATCATAATTTTAATCATTTTATTTTTGGCCAAAGCATTTATATAAATTAAATTAATAGATTCAATAATTTTCTCTTCATCTAAAGAAATAAATTCAGAAGGTTTTTCATAATAGCAATGGCCTAACTTGTAATTCAGAAAGTTTACTGCACAAAATTTTGATTATTAGAATTGTCAGATTGTATCTGACCACTTGGATCTGATGTCCTATGTCTTTCCCTACTATGACTTCTACTCACATTTTCTTGCCTTGTACTATTTCGTTCCCTGTCTTCGCAGCTTCTATTCCTTCGAACACAATTTACCTGTCTGTTATAGTTAGGTCGCTCTGTATTTCTTCTATTGTTAAAATCTTGTCTATTATTATTAGTACTGTTATTAAAATGTTGTCTATTATAATTAGTATTATTATTAAAATTTTGTCTATTATAACTAGTATTATTATTAAAGTTCTGTCTATTTGGATTACTGTTAGTATTATTAAAATTTTGTAAACTATCACCATACCTAGTATTATTGTTATATGATTGTCTATATTGTTGATTATCATTTTTATTATATTGAAAGTTATTGTTGTTTTTTCTGTTGTTATTATTACTTGTCATATTGCCTCTTTGTATTCTTTGAATAAAATTAATAAAACTATCTATTGTTTGAATATTTTGTACAGTTACGGTTTGCACAACATCAGCATCAAAATGTCTAGATACATTTAAGACTGTTTCATCCTCTCTAAGTGGTGGTTCTAAATATTTTGCAACTGTTATCAATTTCAATGCATAATCTACCATATTTGATTTTAAATTTTGATTATACTTTCCAAAATATAGAATTTCTCTAAACTTGGCTTGCTCTAATTCACCCCAATAATAATTTAAAAATTTATTTTCAAATGTTTGAAAATTATCTAAATCATTCTCAATACTAGCAAACCAAGTTGCTGCATTGTCATTTAATGTCATTCTAATATAATCTTTAATATCATTAATATTATTCACCAATCTTAATTTATGTTTTAAACTATTTATGTATACTCTAGGATGCAAATTTTTTATATTACCAGAGAATTTAATCCCAGTCTCATTTGTTAAATTTAAGTAAGGTCTCCCTATGTCTCTCCTTTGTGAAATATCATCTATTCTCTGTTCCACATTTCTTATTTGATTACTATTTATTTGGATATTTTGTTGTATATCGTCTAATTTTTCTTCTGTGTTTCTCCTGTCTTCGTTAATTTTTACTTCTAAGTTACATTTCTGTAACTCTATTTTCTGTTCTATATCTATCTTATTATCTTGAATAATCCTCTTTACTTCTGTCCTCTCATTTTCTATCCTTTTCTTGTAGTCATTCCGTATAATTTTTATTTCATTTGCTACTTTTTTTTCTGCAGCTTCAAGTTTTTTATCCATTTGTTTTTTTATTTGCTTTACAATTTTATTATTATTATCTTCTATTTTCTTTTCTAATTTACTATAATTCTCTTCCATTTTTTTCGTGTTCTCTTCCATTTTTTTCGTATTCTCTTCCATTTTCTTCGTATTCTCTTCCATTTTCTGTTCCATTTTTTTCATGTCTTCTTTGACTTCTTTTGAATTCTCTTCTATTGTCTTGTTCATCTGCATCATTAATGACATCAAAGCTGCCATACTGACATTTTCCTCTCTTTCTGGATTCATTTCTGCAGTATCTTGTGGAACTTGCACTAAACTCTCCTCTTGTATAGGTTGTGTTTCTACTTCCACATCTTCTTCATTCTTTTTGCTTCTTGTACCTTTCTTTCCTTGAGACATTTTGAGACTTTACTTGTTCAAATATAATTAAAATTAAAATCTATACTTTTTCTTTCTACTGATAATTAATTTAATTATATGAGAGCACTTATCTTCCCAAACTAATTCTTTTAAATAGAGAACCACCGCGTTGGGTGCCAAATTGTTATGATGTGTTTTTTGTTTGAATGATGAGCAATGAGTATTTTTAATAATGTAATATATAGGGTTTTTATCGCGGTTCTCAAAGAATTAGCTTGTAAGTACTTTTTTAAATTATCTTTATTATAACTATTATGAAACACACATATATATCTAACCTAGCCAATGTAAATTTAAAATAAACTATCTTTAAATTGATGTTCTTATAAAACTAATTAAATTCTATAGACAATGTTAAATTTAAACAAACTATCTTCAAAATTGAAATTGTTATAACACTAACTAAATTATATTAACAAAATTTTGTACCTTTCTTTCACTGAATGCCTAAATGAACTGTTTTCCACTATATATATTCTAATCACCACTGAATGTCTTCGTACTTCGGTTATCCTTGTTTTTGTGAAATTTCTTTTTCCAATTATCAGCTTCTACCAATTTAAGATATATTTTTCTTCACCAGCATTTATATACCACCAAGCAAACCAGCAAACAGCATTTATATTTATTCTTCTTTTCAATATACCAATATCCAATTATTATAAGTTGATTTATACTAATCTCCAACCATAACATAATTTAATTTCTTCCAATATACCTTTTTTAATTATATTAAACAATTGGACTATTTGTACTTGATTCACTGACTCCAACTAACTTTCATATTTCTTACTAAACTTTTCTGACTGACTTCTTGAAAATTCTGAACAATTTACTACACTAACTAAATGTGTCTACTAACTTTCATAATGAACTGGCCTGACTTCTGACTAAAAACTCCCATCTTGAATCCAAATCACGGGTATTTATATCTTTTTGGATATTCTAGAACCATCTGGTAAGAGATCATGTTCCAATTTGTTCTATTTCTTCGATATGGATGTTCTCGAAAAAATATCTGTTCCATCCACCGACATCATCATTATTCCAGAATATTCGACCGTAAACAATGGTAACACTCTGCACTCTGGAGAATTCTTTAATGTTCCATTGATAATTTTGTTGACATTTAGGCTTTTCAGATCAGAATAAACGTTTAAATCATTAAATATATATAAATTAAACATTTTAAACTAACATTATTATTATAACCCCACTTATATTCGTATTATGATTAATTTCTATCTGTCAGTTTACTGTATAGTTGGTTGCCTATGCACATGGCTCACTTAAATATATTTACAACATTGAAATACAACTTTTTACACTTATTATATGCTAATTTATTAAAAATGCCCTCACATAAATATATTTTTATTAAATTCTCTAGTATATAACTTATTTAAAATAATCAAATACTTTTTTATATCTAATATTATGTAGTATATAACTTATAAATTAATTTTTTTAAACAATATCATTTCAATATATATATATATATATATATATATATATATATATATATATATATATATATATATATATATATATATATATATATATATATATATATATATATATATATATATATATATATTCCACAACATTGGGATGGGTTGGAGTCAATAAAAGGGCTATTGGTTAACTATTTTTTTATATCTCGAGCTTTCAATTGTGTTTACAATTATTATCAAGAGCTGCTAAAAAAGACAAAACATCTTACAAGGTTGATCTAGAAAGAAAAAACAATTTTTGTTAACTTACCAAATAAAAATTAGTTTAGTAAATAAAAATTGCTGCTAATACATATTAAAAATAATTAATATAAAAATGTCCTAATCTAATAAATGCTTCTCTGAAATTTTTAGTATAATTTTGAAAACATTTTCTTTAATACAAATATAATTAAATTTATAAATAAGTTGAAATAGCAACCAATTGCAAATAAGCCTCAATGTCATAAATGCCAACTTAAAATTTTTTATTTTTGACAATTATATTGCCAAAAATAAAATTTTGTTTAAAAATTCGTTTTTGTTTAGGAACAAAAAAGAAGAAGATTTATTCACCATTGACAGATGTCTGAAAAAATGCAACAGATATATGAAAAATTAAATCAAAATGTGACATTTTACAAGTTTTATATATAAATTATAAAGAAAGAATATAATTATAAATTTTGCTTAGATTTTGAATTGCTGATCTTTTGTTTAAATTATTATCACTTTTGCTAATACAAACCATTTTTTGTGAGAAATAATGCGATTTGATTATAATATTTCACACAAAAGTGTTTGCAGAATTAAAAAACCATCTTGTGCTTTGGCAGAGCATGTAATCGATAAAGACCATATTATGGATTTTGATAACATTAAAATTTTATGTAGTAAAAGCAATAAATTTAAATAGACTTTTTTGGAAATGGTTTGTATTAGCAAAAGTGATAATAATTTAAACAAAAGATCAGAAATTCAAAATTTTAGCAAAATTTATAATTATATTCTTTCTTTATAATTTATATATAAAACTTGTAAAATGTCACATTTTGATTTAATTTTCCATATATCTGTTGCATTTTTTCAGACATCTGTCAATGGTGAATAAATCTTCTTCTTTTTTGTTCCTAAACAAAAAGGAATTTTTAAACAAAATTTTATTTTGGGCAATATAATTTTCAAAAATAAAAAATTTTAAGTTGGCATTTATGACATTGAGGCTTATTTGTAATTGGTTGCTATTTCAACTTATTTATAAATTCAATTATTTTTGTATTAAAAAAAATGTTTTCAAAATTATACTAAAAATTTCAGAGAAGCATTTATTAGATTAGGACATTTTTATATTAATTATTTTTAATTTGTATTAGCAGCAATTTTTATTTACTAAACTAATTTTTATTTGGTAAGATAACAAAAATTGTTTTTTCTTTCTAGTTCAACCTTGTAAGTCTTTTGTAATATTTTGTCTTTTTTAGCAGCTCTTGATAATAATTGTAAACACAATTGAAAGCTTGAGATATAAAAAAATAGTTAACCAATAGCCCTTTTATTGACTCCAACCCATCCAAAACAGTTATCAGGAGTCACAAGTACTTCTTTTTTCTTATTCTTATATATATATATATATATATATATATATATATATATATATATATATATATATATATAACGAGTTTATTACAGCTGCCGCCGTTTCTCGCAACCTAGCTTCCAACGCTTGCAATCATTCCAGTCATCTACTTGTAGACCCCTATCTTTTATTGCACCTTTTACTTCTTGTCTCCACGATCTTCTTGGTCTTCCCTTTTTCCTGCGGTTGGTGGGGATCCACTGTAACATTCTTTTTGGCCATCGTTGATCATTCATCCTTTCTACATAGCCATACCATTTCAGCCTTTTGCATTCTATAGTTTCCAGGACGTCAGTGTCTATGCCCATACGCTCTCTGATTTCAGTATTCCTTACTCTATCTCTTCTTGTCAGTTGGCAACATCTTCTCCAATAATTCATTTCCATTGCTTTTATTTTGGATGCGTCATTTTTATTTATTACCCAAAGCTCTGAACCATATGTAGCAATGCTTTCTATGATACTTTTGTATATCCTAATTTTTGTGTTTCGGGTGATGTGGTTATTCCAAAGTTTACTATTCAGTTGACGTATTGCTGCATTTCCTTGACCAATTCTAGTAGCTATTTCTTTTGTATTCCGACCATTGTTTGTAATGTTTACAACGAGATATTTATAGCTATCAGTATTTTGAATTTGTTTGCTTCCTAGTTCTAAGGGCTTTCCTTTTCCTCCCACTACTACGTACTCTGTTTTTGATGGATTAATTGATAAGCCCCACTTAGTATATTCTTCATCTATTTTTCGTAACATGTAGTGGATATCATCTTGATCTTTTTTTTTTAACATCCAATGTTTATTGCAATCTGTCTCATTATAAACAATAAGCAATATGTATGATTTATGTACAATAACATAGTGGGAAGCTGCCCAGTGGCGAGCACCCAGGTAAAATATAATATAAATATAATCTATGATAATCAATTAGTTTAAACTTTCACTTAACAAACAGAGTTTAATACAGGTAAACATCACTGACACACATATGAGAATTACAAGGCTAGAAACACAAATTAAGGAAATATTTAGAAAACACTTTTCACCGCATCATGACACTATGCTCTATTTTTCCTGATTTACTAGAGGTCCAAAGGGTCTGGTCGTTTTAATCTTCTTACGTGTGAAATGTTGAGCAGATCCGTGGCCAGCGGATTTGGATGGCAGGATAGTCTGTTCTTGTATACAGAGTTTACAGCAGATATTGCTTCGCAAACTATTGGTAGCTGTAAATCGTGGTGTAATCTGTGGTTCATGATATATCAAGGGGCATTACAGATCTGGCGCAGTACTTTCGATTGAAAACTTTGAAGTTTTTGTATGTTGGTATTACTTGCTGTACCCCAGATTTGTGCTGCATATTGCCATACCGGTTTTAAAATACATTTATATATCAGAAGTTTATTCTCCAGGCTAAGATTTGATTTACGACTCATGTACCAATACATTTTCCTGTAGATTAAGCTGAGTTGAAGGCGTTTCTTCCAGATGTGGATGCCCCAATTTAGTTTGCTATCCAAATGGATTCCTAAGTATTTAACGACGGTATTAACTGGTAGTGGAGTGTTATTTATAGAAACTGGTGGCGCGACACCTTTTTTTTAAAGTAAACGTTATTTGTGTTGATTTTAAACTGTTAACTTGGACTCGCCACAGCTTAAGCCAGCTCTCTAGTTTAAGTAGGTGATTTTGTAATACCTGGGCTGCTTCAGCTGCTGTAGAATTTGAAGCCATGATAACTGTGTCATCGGCATATGTAGCGATTGTTGTATTGGTCGTCGTTGGGAGATCTGATGTGTATATTAAGTAGAGGGTGGGTCCTAGTATGCTTCCTTGTGGAACTCCGGAGCAAATTGGAAACAGGTTAGTGATTTCCCCACCTCTTTTGACTTGAAAGAATCGATCTGTCATGTAGGATCTTAAAAGTGAACTTATGGGATGAGGAAATATAGATTTAATTATGGAGATAAGACCTACATGCCAAACTTTGTCGAATGCTTGAGAGACATCTAGGAATGCAGCAGTACAGTAATTTTTTTGTTCAAGCGAATTTCTGATAGTCTTTACCACCCTATGAATTTGCTCGATAGTACCATGTTGTTTCCTAAACCCAAACTGATAATTCGGTAAAACATTACTGTCATATAAAATAAGCTCCAGTCTTCTCAGAAAAAGCCGTTCAAATACTTTGGATATAATAGGCAACAAGCTAATAGGGCGGTATGAAGATACTTCCGTGTGATCCTTATTAGGTTTTGGAATCAGAACAATTTGAGCAACTTTCCATTGGAGTGGAAAATAACTGTTTTTAATATTGAATTAAATATATAAGTAATTAAACTTACGCCTTCGTTGGGTAGATTTTTTAGTACTAAACTAGATATTAAGTCATATCCAGGTGACTTTTTAATTTCCAGATTATCAATTATTTCTTTGATTTCTGATTTCTTAACAGGTTTAATAGGTGGAGCCATTTGATATGGTGCATTTACGACTTCATGGATAGCTTGTTCTTCTTCAACTGAGATTTCCCTCTGATGCGGTTGAAATACCTCGCATAGATGATTTGCAAAAGTATATGCTTTATCTGTGTCAGTTTTAGCCCAAGTGCCATTTTGTTTCCTGATTGGCATATTTATTTGTTCGTTGTGTTTAAGTTTTTTTGTTAGTTTCCACAGCGAATAGTTTGTATCATCTGCAGGTGAGAGGTTCTTTAAATATTTGTTGATTCCACTGTCTTTATGTTGAATCAGTTTTCTTTTGATTAGTCTGCAAGCTCTATTCAGATTTGTTTTATCTTCTGGATGCCTAGTGAGCTGCCATATCTTTCGCAGTTTTCTTTTTTCCAATATGAGTGTATTTATGTGTGCAGGATAGGACTCGGAGTTGTCTTTGTAATAAATTTCTGGGGTGGACGTCCAAGCAGCTTGCTGAATAACTGTAGTTAAGTGAGCAACTGCATTTTCTATGTCACTATCGCTTTTAAGAGGCAAGTTTAGATTGATGGATGTTTTTATTTCTTCTCTATATCTGTTCCAGTTTGTTCTTTTATTAGAGAGTGTTAAATGTTTAGAACAGTTATGAATTTGGCTTTGTAGATCTATGAAGAAAGGGGAATGATCTGATGAGAGGTCAAATGAAGGAGAAATTTGGAGGTAAGTATGTGATATTTCTTTTACTATAACAAAATCAATAAGATCAGGAATTTTTTGTCTATCAGTAAGCCAATACGTAGGCTCTCCAGTAGAGAAAGGAATTAAATGATTCTCATTAATACTTTTTAATAATTCTCGTCCACGTGAGGTTACGATTCTGGAACTCCATTTATGATGTTTGGCATTATAATCTCCAGCAGAAATGAAATGGTGTCCTAGCATCTTAAAGTATTCAGTAAAATGATCAGCTTTAATTATTTTATTCGGTGGACAGTAAACAGCAGATAGAATAATCGAGCCTTGTGAATCTTCGACCGACACTGATGTGGCTTGGATGTTAACTTTACTAATTTTATTTGTTTCATGATGCTTAATGTTATTTCTTATAATAATTGCCGTACCTCCGTGGGCTTTACCTAATGGATGTTGAGTTACATAGGTTGAATATTTGGGAATATGGAAATGGCTCTTATTAGTCATGTGTGCTTCGGAAATAAACATAACATCTAGATTATGATTGTAGATAAATGCTTTAACTTCGTGGAAATGAGTGGTTAATCCATTTGCATTCCAACAGCACATCTTTAGTTTAGTGTTGAAGGTTAAGCTTAGATATCAGAGAAATTATGAAATCAAACATCTTATCCATTCTTTCCATTAACTTCTAGCTCTAACGTTCTAGATTATTTTGTATATGTTGAGGAGTTGTTGTTTCTATTATATGAGAAGTCTCATCTATGGTAGATGTATTTCTATTATCTCTTCCTGCAACAATTTTCGCATAGCTTGTAGTTGGTTGAGTACTTGAAGGAAATTCTGCACGAGGTGGTTGACTTGCGTTTTTTTCTCTAAGTGTTGGAAATTTTTTTTTCTGTAGCTCTTTGTATATTGAGCATCCCTTATAGCTGGCAGGATGATTTTCTAGACAATTTACACATTGAACATCTTTTATATTTTTTTGTTTTGGGCATTGAGATGATAGGTGATCGCCCACACATTTTACACAGCGCGGACTCCTGTGGCAATAATTGTGGGTATGGCCAAAATTTTGACATCTTTGGCATTGGGGTAGTTCCCTTTTCGGATGCGGTGGCTCAACTGTGACAATAGAGTTTAGTAATTTTGTAATATTATATGTATCTTTATTGTTACTTTGGAGAGCCAGTTCTATATTAAATAGTGGCAGATCTTTCTTTGTGGCTCTTTGCTTAATGTTGGAGATGTTCAGTGCTGTATGTCCGTGCGCTAGCAACGCTTTTTTAATGTCATCTGGATTTGTCGAAGGATGTAAATTACGTATAACAACTCGGAATCCACGGTTTTGTTTCAGTTGGTATGTATGGTACTGAGTATTTTTTTCTGCTAAAGATTTTACAATTAATGAATAGTTTTTGGGTGAGTAGGTGCAATGCAAATAAATCTTAAAGAGTGTAGGTGCAATGCAACAGCCTTGGCGAAGTCCTTTGGTCACTTTTATCTTTTTTGTCACTTTTTGTCCAATCTTTATTACACTCGTCACATCATCGTACAACTCCCTTACATCCTTAATGTAAATCGGTGGAATATTCTTGTCTTCTAGCACCTGCCATAGCTTGGCTAATGGGACACTGTCATACGCTTTTTGAAGATCAATAAATACCATGTGTGTCTCCATATTATGTTTCAAACGCTTTTCTATTGTTTGTTTTAGGCAGAACACATTGTCTATACAAGAACGACCAGTACGAAAGCCATTCTGATCTCCAGCGTCTTCCCAGCAATCTTCAATTCGGCTTTTAATTATCTTCCCGTAGACTCTACAGATTGAGTTAGTTACACTAAGCCCTCGGTAATTCTTACAATCTTTTCTGTCGCCTTTATTTTTGTATAGATTGCTGATATATGCAGTTTTCCATTCTGGGAAATAAATTTCTTCTCTTCTCCTCTCAAGAATAAATTAAAAGTATAAGCCAATAGCTGAAATATTTTGTCAGAGCCACATTTAATCAATTCAATGGGTACTCCCCCCGGTCCTGGAGCCTTTCCATTTTTCATAGCGTTGGCGTGTTTTTTAATTTCTTCTGGTGTTATTTCAGTTTGTTCGCGGTAGGAAATATCATATTTTTGGTAGCCAATATCTTGGAATTCTGTTCGATCTTCTGTCAGCATTTGTTCATAATATTCGACCCATAATTCTGGGGCTATTTGAGTTAACCTACTGCATTCTTTTCTATCTGTTCTACTACCTCTAATTGTTTTCCAGGCTTCTTTACTTCTTGCTGTACCCATAAAATTTTCTACGTTATCGCAGGCTTTATTCCACATCTCATTTTTGGCTTTATTTACATCTTTTTGTACTTCTTTGTTTAAGCTGTTGTACTGTTGTCGATAGTAAGGGTCCTTTGTTGCTAGCCATTTGTTATACATATTACTTTTCTTCCCCAAAGGATCTTCTATTTCTTTATTCCACCATTCATTTCTATTTGTTATGCTATCCACTTCTCCAATAGCTTCCATTGCAGCTTCGTCAAGAGCTTTCATAATTTCGTTGTACGTATTAATTGGTGAGGAGTAACAAACATCGTGCAATTTCAGATTCAACCTCATTCGATACAGAAACTGGGTAGACTCATTTTCAAAACCTTGTAGATTATATCTCTTTGTTGAAATGTCGTGCAGTACCATTGAACTTTCGTTTTCATTTTGTCGTTTGCTTCTTTTAAATGTAAATAGTAGTGACGCTTTAAGCAAATGGTGATCAGATCCACATTCTGCTCCTCGATGGACTCTAACGTTATTAACCTTTATTGTGGAGTTTTCTTTGCATATACAGTAATTGATTATTGATTTCAAATTCCTCGTTGGCTGAATCTACGTGAATATATGAATATCCTTGTGCTGATAATATCCATTCATTATCTTTAAATTCATATGATCGCAGAAACTTATCAATCTCTCACCGTTTTTATTTATTTTTTCTTCTCCAAATGGACCGACTACTTTGCTATTTACTTTTTTTCCGGTTCTAGCAAGTACTGTTCATCCCCTTTTTTTACTGCCCTACATTCAGTACCATACATCATAGCTGGTCTAAAAGCAGTCCTATACAATTACCTTTTAGTTTTCTTGGTACCTTTTTTATCACACATCATTCAATTTGCCATAATACCGATCCTAAAACCCGAAAATTATCATCTTTTGTGAGTTCTTGTCTATTCAAGCCAACTACTCTATCTGGACTTGAAATATCATCTTTAAAAGAATATTCTAAATATTTTGTTTGTATCCAACTTAATTTTAATTATTTTTCATTAAGGACCTGTCTCCGCTACTCTATACCAAGGAGGTTCAGTTGTTATCTAATCCAGCACAAATGAGTATAAATATGGGCGAAACCCGGATGAAGCCCTATTTTCACACAAAATTGGCCAGTTTCACCTACAATTGTATCGTTCTAACACTATAATAGTTATTCTAACTATATATAGTAGTTCTAACACTATTATAGTTGTTACTTGCTCATACTCCACTCACATATTCAGCCGGCACTCCTTTCCTACTAAATCTCTGCCACAGTAGGTTTCTGGTTTCATCATGTGCTTTCTCAAGATTAATAATGCTATGTGCAAGTCTATCTCTTTCACTCTAAATTGTTAAATTAGCTGTTTTATAATAAAAATTGCTGATGTAGACCTGCCTCCTTGCATAAATCCAAATTGACATTTATCCATTTTCATTTTTTAGAACACTGAATTATGTTAGATTTCACCACAAATGTAGGATAATAAAAAGATATATTGTGAATCGAGTACTATGAAAAATTGACATTGTCAACAAAATGAAGCAGAGTTTTTCTAAGTCGCAAAAATTTCGGGAAAGAAAAGTTATTTAAAATTGTCAGATTTTCCTGCAAATGCGAAATTTGTGTCTATCGTAGTGCCTCCGGGACTAATCAACAAAGACATGCAACAAAATATAAACAAATAAAAAGTTATTCACAAATTTCGTATTAAAAATTTCCTAGTCGAAAAAGACCTGAAAAATAAAAATAATCATAAGTTATTTTTATAGTAAAAATGTTTCAAAGTTCCAAAACAGTATATAAATATTAGAAAAATAATCTAAGTTATTTTTAACCTGAAAAAGAAATAAAATATTCGAAATATTTTCGAAGTCCCTAAAAGAGAAAATAATGTTAGCAAAATACGTCTAAGTTATTTTCGGGCTGAAAATATTTCAGAGTCCCAAAAGATAAACTAAATATAAAATTATTACATAATTTTTAATATATATATATAATATATAATAAGTTAAATTAATAACCTAAGAGAGATACCTCAATTGTCATTTTAATAAACATGAAACCCGCCAATTTTTAAATTGGGACCCACCCACCAACCAATCACGCCGAACCTAGGCTGTGCATTATAATGTAGTCTCTTATCTTCCTAAACTAATTCTTTTAAATAGAGAGCCCCACGTTGGGCCCCAAATTGTTTTGATGTTTTGTTTGTGTATAGTTTTATGAGCAATGCGTGTTTTTAAATAACATATATATAGGGTTTTTATCGCGGTTCTCAAAGAATTAGTTTGTAAGCACTTTTTGAAATTATCTTTATTATAATTATTATGAAACACACCTATATATCTAATATAGACAATTGTAAATTTAAAACAAACTATCTTTAAATTGAAATTCTTATGACACTAATTAAATTATATTAACAAAATAACTTTTTGTCACTGAATGCCTAAATGAAGCTGTTTTCCAAAATAAAGATTTTAATCACCACTCAATGTCTTCGTTGTCAGCCTCGCTTATCCTTCTTTTTGTAAACTTGCATTGCCAAATACACCACAATGTTTTAATTATCAGCTTTCACCATTTTAAAATATTTTTTTCTTAATAGTATTTATAATTCAGTAAATATTCTTCCTTCTTTATATTGCTTTTTTGTTTATGCTCCTTTCTAATAATCTTTTTTTCTCTTCCAATCTCCAATCACCATATACATAATATAATTTTTAATCTTCAACTAATACTCTCTTCCAACCTCCAATTACCATATACATAATATAATTTTTAATCTTCAACTAATACTCTCTTCCAATCTCCAATCAATATATACATAATATAATTTTTTAATCTTCAATTAATACTGATTACTATCTTAACTTATTATACTGAACATACTGACTAACTATATACTTACCATTTTGAATCCAAATCACATCGTATTTATATCATTTCAATGTTCACGAATATTCTTGAAAGAAAATATATTCGAATCCTTCTATTTCATAGACATTACAATGTTCGCGAATATTCTACTGAGAATAAAGGTTAAATTCTTTATATTGGCGTCTTATTTTATATTTCTACATAATTCTTTCCTATTCTATCTAGAAAATTACTATTCTAACTAAAATTCTATTGAGAATTTTATGGAAATTTAGGCTTTTCAGATCAGAATATAAAGTTATATATAAATAACATCTTAAATTAATAAATAACCCTATTTTTAAATCCATACGCATACACAAAAGTTCCTACAACCAAATCCACTTCAGTGTATACTTGGTTGCCTACAAAGATGGCGTATTCAAATATATTTATAATATCATAATTATTAAAATAACCAAATACATTGCAAAATAAAATTTTTTTAAAACTTATTATTATGTTAATTTCTTAAGAATGCCCCTATATAAATACTTTTTGTAATATTCTCTGGTATATAACTTATAAACTATTACCTTAATCAATATTTAAGTTCATTCTAGATTACCTTTGTTTCTCCTATATTTAATATCATCTCAACATATAGATATTTATATATCTATATATATATATATATATATATATATATATATATATATATATATATATATATATATATATATATATATATATATATATATATAATAGTCTCCCGTTTTTATACCGCTCGCGGCTTTGGGAGTATAGCAGGGTAGTCTGCTATATCTAGGGCCTACGGTATACAAGGAAGGTAACATGGCCAGTGCTACGCTTCAACCGCCTATTATTACCCCTGGTTTTACCCAAGATACTCATTTTATTTCAGGCTGAGTCGACCTGGGGCCTATAGACATTTTTAAAAATGTCTAGTTATTCTTGCCGGCGGTAGGATTCGAACTCCGGACCACCGGCATGCGAGGCAAGCATCCTACCGCTTGCGCTACGCGCATATATATATATATATATATATATATATATATATATATATATATATATATATATATATATATATATATATATATATATATATATATATATATATATATATATATATATATATACATCTTTCCAACAATGTCGCGTCTTTTCGTACTTGCACTTTCTTGCGTCTCCTTGATGACGATAAGTTACGTTCGATTCGATAGTGAATATTTGTTATAAACTGTTTATTAATAAGGGCTGCTAATTTTGGTTTTTATAAAATATTTTTTTTTATTCAAATTTTCATTCAATTTGCAAATATTGCTAACTCCTTTAGGTATCTCACTTTATTAGCTCCAATTTAGCGTATATTATATATTATTGCGTCATTACAGTGTTGCCACACTTACTTTCCCAAAATGTTTAAACACCTGTTCATTCATGAGTCATGAGTTAAATTTAGATTCCTACAAGTGGAATCTGTTGTAGATGCTTTATATGGACTTTTTAACTTTGGTTACTCAATGCATTTAAATTAGGTCCTAGTGAATAAATTGGGATTTATTTGATAGGAGCATTAATAAAACGATAATAAAATATTTTCTAGTTTTTATTGGTTAAGATAAAATCAAAAATTATTTAAAATACAAAACTTTTATTCTTTTAAATAAACAATCATTCTTAAAATGACTTAAAACCCAAAATTTAATAAAAAAACATACGTTAATTTGTATGTTTGCAATATCTATTTTGTATAAACACTTTAATCTTTAACCAGTTTTTATTGTTTAATAGCTCAGGAAATTGATTCTTTAGTTCTTCACACTCCCTTTTTTTTGGAGGCCGTCTAGATTTGATATGATTCTTGAAAAAGTTTACAGTGACAGACTTTTGTCTTTCAGTCCATGGCACTAGTTTCCGCGCAGTCCTATTTTTAAATGTTTCATTTTCTTTCGTTTGAGAAACGGTATTCTCTATTTGACTAGTTGATGGTTCATTATCATCTTGCAGTAAACACTTTAACTCATCGTCATCATCATCATCGCTTTCAGAAAAGTTATCTTCGAACAGATTTTTGTCCATATCAATTTCCACTTCGTCTAAAGATTTCCCTTTATAATTGTTGGCTGTTCCATTTTCCATTACCATCAACAGTTTCGCTATTTTAGTAGTTTGGTAAATATCATCCGGCAGTCTGTAGGATTTTCTATGCACACCGGGCGTATGTCCCATGAAAGTAGCTAATTGCTCAATCTCTCCATCAGATAAATTTAATAATTGTGACAAAGTTGCCAGATGCTTACGCAAACGAGTGGATGTTATAGAAGTAGCATTTTTCGCACCGGATAATTTTGCGTGCTTTCCTAATATTTTGTAACCGATTAAATGTGAAGAAGATTTAGCAGGAGCAAATAGGTAAGGATTATCCCTTGGTACAAATGCATTTCTAACCGCAAGCAAAATATCGATATGATTTTGTACCTCGGGGTTGAATAAAACTGGAACACCCCTGCCCCTTTTACCTCTAATGACTACTCTCTTCATTGAACTTAATAATATTTTTTCAGAAGATGAAACTGCTTTTTGAAACTCTTCATATTTTTCATTTCCGATAGAGTTAACATAAGTGTGAAAGTACATTCTCTGTAATTCTCCAGAACGTTTTCTGTTTAGCAAAATTACTCTACAGTATACGGATTCAATGAGATTGTTAAACGCTTTAATATCTTCTAATTTTAGTATATTTTCGGAGTCAGTCTTTTGAGGTGCATTTTCAACTGTAGCGTCATTTAAATAATTCTGCAGAATTTTCGTTGCATCGTCAGCAAGTTTAACTAAATGGGATCTTAGCAATTTTAGATCATTTGCTAGTGGAACTATTGTGACCTTATTCCATTTGTTAAGATTTAAATTATTAGCTGCTTGGGATGAGACCTCAAAACTCCAGTTTGTTTCAAATAGATGAATTAAGGTTTTAAGTTCTGCCTCAATTGTTGCAGTTGAAACAGATAAGTATGCAGTTTGTTTCTTATAGGCAAAAGTGATTGCAATATCGCAACATTGTTTGAGTGATCTCACTATATTCATGGCAAAAGTTGGAGACAAATAAATGTCTTTTTCAGGATCATAACAGGCTATTCGTTTTGTGGCTTCAACAAAGGCATCAAAATACTTTGGTCGTAGTGCTGAAAACATAGTGGATATAGATGGGTCTATTTTTCTCATTTCTATAAGTATTTTTGACAGTTCCCTCATTTTGCGTGATGTAACTGCTATAAAATGCTTTTCTCTCTGCGTCTTCAAATAGCGGGTTCCAAATGCACGAATTAGAAAGTCGTTCTTAGCTTCCATTGAAATCTTGTCCGCTCTCATCCTAGGAAACACTTCTTCTTTTAGTCGATGATCAATTTTAATATTGGGAAACATTTTTGATTGGCCAGCAAATTGTGCCCTCTCTTGATTGCTTCTATTTCCACAATTTTTTCTATGTCGGTATAATAGTTTGGAAGAGAAAAACCCTAAACAATTGTCACAAGGAATGAGAACCCGATCTGGTACATAAGTCTGTCTAACAGCCTTGAAACAGTTTCCCCCATCCGCTAAAAAATTTCCTTTTCTTCTGAGTTTATCAAACAGACTTCTTCTTTCTCGTGATCTGATTGGTTTGGAGATAATTTCAGCCACATCGAGTTCCATAGAATGGTTCCTTATAATATGGCGACCAAAATTAAGAACTTCCGTTTCACAGTAGTAACAATAATCTGGTTTTCTTTTATAAGGAAGTTTGAGATTACCATTGTTTCTACACTTTTGTTTATTGGAAAAGTGTAGATCTTCTTGTACCTCAGTTAACGTTGCATCAAGTGCTGAAATATCTTTCACTTCATGGGTTAACTGGTTGTTCGTACAAGGTTCTGTGAGAATCCTGAGATTTTTTTGACTTAAGTTTGTAGCACTGCTGTTATCTGAACCATTCTCCTATAATAAAAAAATATAGAATTAAATTATATACGAGCTTTATTCAAGCAATCCGTCAAATAATTTTGTTCAGTATGAGTTATCTACTGAATAAATATCTTTGTACTTTACAAGTAAATGGGGCATGAAGATATTCTATATCGCTAAGAAAAAGAGCACACACCAAGCCATAGATTGTTATCAAAATAAATTAAAGCTACATAGGTTCGTTCATAGCTACATAGGTACATACAGTTCGTAAAAGTATTAATATTATAAAGAATAAATTAATATTAATAATGAGGTGTGCTGTTACAAATTGTAAAGACTGATAAAATATTTGCATATGTTTATATACTGTGCAAAAACAGTAATTTCTAATGTAATGGGCATTATGATCAGAACACGACGGGGTACTAATAACGGAAGGACAGGTAACAGAATTACACCCTGGAAAAAAATATTGCTTGCGAAAATTGAATTACTGCGTAGCGATATTGGTCAAATCACAGAATATATACGAGGAGTAATAAGTAGAAAAGTTATTAGGCGAGCTGATGAAATAACGCTAAGTACTGCAAGACACTCCAGATATGATCCAGAATATAACATAGCCCAACAGTGTCTGGATACATTAAAACAAAAACTGTACTTTGTTCAGGACGACTAAGGAGGTACAAAGTTAGTAACAACCTAAAATGTGACAATGTACTTTTAGAGAATCCTGAGAAGGTGTTCTATCGAAAACT
The DNA here is from genome assembly GCF_040954645.1 of Diabrotica undecimpunctata. NCBI lineage: Eukaryota > Metazoa > Arthropoda > Insecta > Coleoptera > Chrysomelidae > Diabrotica > Diabrotica undecimpunctata. Next base: position 213,401 of record NW_027311906.1, on the reverse strand, counting down.
ACATTCCCGGGAAATTTATCCCGGGTATATCTATAATCAAGAGATAGCTATCAGCTAGGATTTCTCCAAACGGAGATAAGTCCATGAGAGTATGCTTGAGAATGACAACTAACTACAAGCTACACTGGGACCGCACAGTAATCACAGATGGTACACATAATAGAACAAATCTCGTACTAGTTAATAAATTAACAAGGCAAACAACACTATGGTGATGTGGGGATAACAGCAATAATCTACGTAATAAATTTACTGAAAATATCGCCAAGTACAGAGATCTGTAAATTAAAATACGGAGATAATGGAGAATGCAAAGTACCCAGACGATACATATTATTATATCTACTGCTGGAATCATTCCGAAGAACTTCTCCTAAAACATATAATGGCTGGGTTTAAATGAACACCTTTATTACTCACGACGGCCAGATGTGTACGAAAATTTTTGGGAGATACTCCAGCATACCCCAAGTCACCTAAGTAGGGCTCGATAACACGGAAAGAGTCTCATCAGAGATCAATCCTATTGATACCGTAGGTATCTGGGGTGAGTCAATTTTTCCCTTAGATGGAGTGAGAGCTGCATGGCTAAATCTGGATAATGGTAATACAGTAAAACCTGTCAATAACGGTCACTAAAAATGACAGAACTATTGGCCGATATAAAAAGGTGGCTGCTAATACCATGTTTTATAGTCCACAAATTTTGGTTTGTGGAACTTTGAAATTGGCCGGCTAGTACAGGTGGCCGTTAACACAGGTTTCACTGTACTAATAGTGATAATGAATTGATTTGCCAACAAAAGATTGTGTTCCGTTACCATTACATTATAAAATAATTATTGCTGCAAACAAGAGTTTAAACACTTTGAACTAATATTGTTAAATTAAAGAACTACAGGTATAACAGAGAACGTGAATGGGTTTAGAAAATTCATCAAGTCACCAATATGATTTTGGTACGTTATGTTTTGTAAAATAATCCATATTAATTATGTGCATCAAAACGTAAGTACTGGTTAAAATTTACAATGCACAATAATGCAATAACAAGGAGGAAAAAAATAAAATTAAAAATGTATTAGGAAACAGCCAAAAAATTTAATACTTACCATATCACTTGAAGGGTCATATAGTGAACCGTCATTATCAGTAGCATGAAAAGGATCCTCTGGTGTCAAAGATAAAAAGTCATCATTTTCTACCTGAAAATTACAGCATCAATACAGTGTAATTTATTATCGGTTTGATAGATAAAAAGAGGAATTTGACATTACAATATTCTGACGTCTGATTATTTTTATTTACCTCTTTCTGATTTTCACCGTGTCTGTTTTCTTCATCCCTTTCGTTTTCTTGTATTGCCTTGTAGTCTGAACAATCAGCAGTTAATGACCTGCACGGTGCTTCAATTATGACAATTTCTTGTATAACTATTTTTTTATCAGAGGTTTCGTTTTTTTCTCGAAGTTTATTCATTATCTATAAAAATAAGAATATTTTGTTACAAGTGTTTGAATAATTATATCAAAAAAATTTCTTTTATAAGTATCACTCTCTATAACTGTTTAGGACGTAGACTTTTTTAAAGTCTGAAATCTTACCTCTCCTTCATTGTTTGAAGAGTTCTTCATCAACGATTCGCTCCAAGTTGATTTGCTACAGAAAGAAGCTTGAGGCGATGGTGATAGCTCGTGATTTAAGGAACAGTTTTGTTTTTCTATAATATTACAAGAAGTAGGTTCCTCTATATCTGAAACTTATCACAAAATATTTTACATGTGCTAGAAAAAGCCTTTTTATTGTTTCAAAAAAATATAGATTATCTGTGTAATGTTGAGTGACACATCAGCTTTAGTTTATCAGATATCAATATGTAGTTTGTTTTTCAAGCCAGATACTCAAATTTTCTTTACTGTGTTTTAAATTTGGGGGACGATCAAATCATACTCATATGCTTTAGATTATCCAGAGCGAGTAGCTTATTTAACTAAGTACAGGAATGGACACAGTAAATATAAGCAGTTACTCTGTCTGTTTCCAATATAGATAAACAAATTTTTGTTGTAAATGACTACTGCCTACAATTTACTGATTTGAGATAGTTTCCTGACAAATGCGGAGATTTTATTGTAGTATGGTAATACACTATTCCTTTGAAATTATACAGGGTGTAACCAAAAATACAGATCATAAATTAAATCACATATTCTGAGACCAAAAATAGTTCGACTGAACCTAACTTATCTTAGTACAAATGTGCACACAAAAAAAAAGTTATACCCCTTTTAATTTACAAAATGAAAATCGATCTTTTCCAATATATCGAAAACTATTAGAGATTTTTTATTGAAAATGGACATGTGGCATTCTTATGGCAGGAACATCTTTAAAAAAAAAATAACACATGAAATTTGTGCACTCCATAAACATTTTATGGGGGTGTTATTCCCTTAAACCCCCCAAATATTTGTCTACGTTCCAATTCAATTATTATTGTGGTACCATTAGTTAAACAAAATGTTTTTAAAACTTTTTTGCCTCTTAGTTTTTTTTTCGATAAGCCAGTTTTAATCGAGATATTTTGCCAAAGAGGCAGGCGGGTGGCAAATTGAAAATTGAATTTAAGCGGAAAGCAATGCTTATTTCTTAAATAATCATTTTTTATGTTTTCTGACCTCAGTAAAATGTATTTTGAATCACGTAAATTTCATACATTCTTCTTTTTGTGTAGATTAATTTAATTAAAACAAAATTTTGGACACCCTGAATAAATAATTATGTTAATGTTTATATGACTGAATAGAGAACTGAATAAAAGTCGCCGGTTTACGAAATAATGAATTTATTCAATTTGGCTTTGACACACTATACAATCTTACTTAAGTAACCATTTACAAATACGTGGTGGATTTTAAAGATGCTCAAAATATTTCGATAAAAACTGGCTTATCGAAAAAGTACTAAGAGGCAAAAAAGTTTTAAAAACATTTTGTTTAACTAATGCTACCACAATAATAATTCCATTGGAACGTACATAAATATTTAAGAGGTTTAAGAGAATAAAACCCCCATAAAATTTGTGTGGGGTGCACAAACACTGTTATTTTGTTTTAAGATGTTCCTTCCATAAGAGTGCTACATATCCATTTTCAATAAAAAATCTCCAATAGTTTTTGATATATTGGAAAGAATCGATTCTCATTTTGTACCTTCAAAGGGCTATAATTTTTTTTATGTGCAGATTTGTACCAAGGTAAGTTAGGTTCAATCGAACTATTTTTGGTCCCAGAATATGTGATTTAATTTATGACCTGTATTTTTGTACACACTGTATATTAAGTATTACAATAATTGAAACTTATAAGTGGTCATTTTGGTGCTGTGTTGGTAAGTTTATCTCAATTTATTCACTAAATAAAAACAGTAACTGCTTTCGTTAAGGATTTACTAAACAAAGTTGTTTATTCAACTTCTTTAACTGATGATTAAAAAATATTAACAAAAAACATTTTTAATATATTTTCCTCTTTTAGTGCACATTTTAATAAATATTCTCGAAATCAAAAAGAAAAAATAATTAAAAATATTTTCCTTCTAATAAAAATATTGACAAAGAAATTAACTTACCTATTTGAGGGTTAACATAACACATTTTAAGAATCTTCTTGCTTCTAGACATGGTAATAAATATACGACGCAATAAGCACTACGAACAAGCTGATATTAAAATTAACATCACATCAACCGATCAACATCAACGAGAAATAAACCGAAGTCGAAAGATTCTGTTCTAAAAATAGATACTAACAGCAACGTTGCCATATATCCTATTTTGACGCAATAAAGTACTAGACGAAACGAAGTATACGATAAATATGTATATTATAACCGCGCCACTTCCGTCAATTCGATGAATTAACATTATTCATTTGGTTACAGTTTTAGAATATTATTGCGTCTCCCGATTTTTAGAAGAAGTTTAATATCTCAGAAATCTAACTAGAGAGCGCTATGACGTTTTGGGCTATGACAAAATATAGAAATCTGCATTTAACTAAGGGGCCATTTTTAAGTAGAAGTAGCGGGAAGTCCATAAATTCAGGATGGTTTTATTGCGCCCAATATTCGGACGTAATAGCTCGAAGGACGCAACATTCAATGCAACAGTATATAATATGGAAGCAATAATGATATAAACATGAATATATATATATATATATATATATATATATATATATATATATGTTATATGAGAAAATATTAACCTTGAACTAGCTTAAGTTCGCCGACTTCAGATTTCATCATCCCATTCTTATAGAATCCGCTGAGCACGCATTAGAACTTTGTACGAACCGTTGGCCGACATTCGTGGGAACAGCAATTCAGCACTTCATACCAAACCTATAAATTACCATTCTCAGATGCCGGAATCACTCTTAGCTGCAACTTCGACCAGTCCAGTTATTGTAGTCATTTTAAATTAATTTAATTTTGTACTATTATTTAATATTTAATTTGTAACAAATAAAGTTCTTTTTTAAAAAGTCAAATACGTGATTAGTGATCTAACAATTGGCGCAAAGTCAGTAGGATCCGGTTAACGTTGCTAGAACACGTGTATACTCACTGGCAGCGGCGGATTCTCATCCCTTAACGGAACAAAGAATCTACGGAAGTCCTCACTCCTGTGACCTACGGAAAGAACACCTAGTGAAGCCCCTGGTAGCCGAGCAGAGAGAACAAGACAACCCTTAAAGAAGAAAGCATCTCCGAACAACCTCACTCCTGTAACCTACGGAAGGAACACCTAGTGAAGCCCCTGGTAGCTGAGCAGAGAGAACAAGGCGTCCCGATGTTCTTCTTTATGTAAGTGGATTTTGAATCATCTCGTTAATAATTTTGTTATAATAATTTACGAAATTGACTATACTGCAAGTCAATTAATCAAGATACATAAAAAAAATACAAGTTGATTATCTAATATTTGAAATTATTGATATTTCTTTACATACTATTTTATACTGATATTTTATTGACATATTTTTTTTTACTTGCTATATTTTTGGTATATTTTCTCTTGATATATTTTTATTTGGTATATTTGATACATTTTTATTGATATATTATTTGATATTTTTATATTGATACACTTTTGTCCTTTATATACCCCCACATTTTTTTTCTCCCTTATATACTGATACATTTTATATTTCTCCATACTTCTATTTTTCATTTTCGTTTAAAAATATCTCGAAAAATGCCTGAGACACGTTCCCAGACTCAACAAGAAATCGAACCATACAAGCTTTCGGAAATATTTTCTATTATCCCAGAATTTGAAGGCGATCCGATTTCTCTTTCTACATTTTTAGATGCGTGCGACTGTGCTTTTAAAATGGCCACAGGCGATCAGCGCGTTCTATTAACGATTCACGTAAAAAATAAACTCAAAGGTAAAGCTGCACAGCTTATTAATTCTAGAAAACCAATTTCTTATACAGAAATAAAACAATTACTAAATCTACATTTCGGAAACAGTAGAGACCTGACCTCCTTAATACAAGACTTACAAAGACTAAGACAACTATCTAACGAATCTCCTCTAACTTTCTTTAACCGTTTACAAGTTCAGAATGCAAAAATGCACGCCTCCATCCAAGTAGCAAATTTATCCCCAGATCAAAAAACTGCCCAATGTGACTTAATCGATACCATGGCCCTAAACACACTTTTAACCGGTTTAGAACCCCGTCTAGGACAAATTATTAGGGCCAGTAATCCAAAAGATCTCATTGAAGCAAGCAATCGTATTAGACGCGAACTTCAATTGTCATATTTTGAAGAACAAAAATCTAATTCTAGATCAACTATTCCTAAATCCTCTCAACCAATGAGAAGACCCTCATCTCAGTTTACAAAATGTACAAATTGTGGCCGCATTGGTCATCTAAATAGTGAATGCCGCTCTTCACGTTTCGTACAGCCAAACCAAACTTTTGCCACACGGTTACCAAAACCAATATAATAATGGACCTAACAACTATCAAAACAATCAGAATCCTAATAGGAATCAATATTCCTCCAACAATCCAAATTTCAACCAACAGAGACCTTCCTTTTCATCTCAAAATCAAGATCAAAATCGTCCATCTGTTATTCAAAGAAACCCAAACTTCCAAAGAGCACATGTTTTAAACGAATACCCTGATGAAATGACGACTAACTATTATACAGACGATTACTATACAGATAATTATTATAATACCGATAAGTATGAAAACTATGAAACGAATTATTATACAGAAAATAATCCGCAAACTGATAACTTTTACGAAACCAATAACACACAAAATTATCAGGATTTTCTTTCACTTCAGAATCAAAATCATCCTCCGAATCATACGAACCCCTCAACGGATATTACGAATATCCAAGAACAAATCCAAGCACTCAACTTGGACAACTTTCATCCGAATCTCAATTTTCCCGAACAGACATTCATGTAACCCCATTTCATACAATGAGTTCCAAAAATTTATATTACATTAACGATGCTACGAACACTTTTAAACTTTTAATCGACACAGGTGCTGGAATCACTGTTTTCAAAGAAAACACAGCACGCAATTATCATAATAGATTTCCTGAAAACGTTACTATTCAATGTATAACCGATCAAAAATTGTTAATAACAGAATCTGTCCTGATTCCCTTCACTGCCGATAATCCTCACAAAGTCTTTATTTTCAATCTAGACATTGATTTTGATGGCATAATAGGCCTAGACTTTCTAGATCATTATGAATGCGTAATAGATCTTAAATCCCGACAGTTGCATACAAATTTTAAAACTGTCACCCTTCACAAAGTAGGACACGAGACAAACACACCTCCTAACGACAAAACACCGACACACCCTACAGAAACAAGACAAAACGAACCTAAAATAAAAAGTAAATCAGATTCTAAACAGGAATCAAATTTAAAATATCAAAACCCTATAAATGAAAAATATACTATCGTAAAAAACCGAGATCAAGACAAAAATCTTGAAAGACCAGAGAGAAAACGAATAAAAGAAAAAAACAGAATTACCATTGACAGCCGGACCGAACAAATATGCAGACTAAAATGCAACTTATCAAATACAGATGCCATATTATCAGCTCAAGAAATGGAAAAAGTTAGATTACCTCATGCATTAGTCCATGTAGATGAAAATGGAGAATTCCTAACTTCCGTACTAAATGCTAATGCTATGCCGAAGACAATCGAATTTTCAGACATTTCAATCGAACCTTTCAAAAATTCGGAGACAATCCTATCCTACAACGGAAATGATTTTGAAGAACCCGTAGTAGATAGAACCCGAATAATTAAAGAACAACTAAGAATTGATCATCTAAATTGCGAAGAACAAGAACTAATTCTAGATATATGTACTGAATACGCAGATATATTTTATGTCGAAGGCGACAAACTGACCTTCACAAACGAAATCAAGCACAAAATCGAAACAAACAACGCTAAACCTGTCTTCACTAAATTCTATAGATATCCTCAAATACATAAGGAAGAGGTAAAGACGCAAATTAATAAAATGTTAGAAGAAGGAATAATCCAGAAAAGCGTCTCGCCCTGGTCGAGTCCAGTCTGGGTCGTACCGAAGAAATTAGATGCGTCAGGAAAACAAAAATGGCGAGTTGTTATTGATTATCGAAAACTCAACGAACTCACAGTACAAGACCGTTATCCTCTACCACAAATATCAGAACTATTGGACCAACTAGGAAGATGCCAATACTTCACAACACTAGATTTAGCGTCTGGATTTCACCAGATTGAAATCGAGCCACAAGACATCCAGAAAACGGCGTTTTCCGTCGAAAATGGACATTACGAATTTGTCCGCATGCCATTCGGACTAATGAATGCTCCATCTACTTTCCAGAGAGTAATGGACAACATCCTCTTAGGAATACAAAACGAAAGATGCTTAGTGTATATGGATGACATAATTATCTACTCACCCACTATTCATGATCACATGTCACGACTAACAGAAGTTTTTAAAAGGTTACGAAAAGCAAATTTAAAAATACAGCCAGACAAGTGCGAATTTTTAAGAAAAGAAGTAGCATATTTGGGCCACCTTGTAACAGAAAATGGTGTAAAAACAAATCCAGCTAAAATATCTTGCACCAAAAACTTCCCGGAACCAAAGAACACCAAAGAAATAAAGTCATTCTTAGGCTTAGCCGGTTACTATAGAAGATTTATTCCAAATTTTGCCAAAATTTCTAAACCACTTACGAAACTACTTCAGAAAGACGTACCTTTTATTTTTAATTCTGATTGCAAAGAAGCCTTTAACGAACTCAAAAATATTTTAACTTCAGATCCAATACTTATATATCCCAATTTTGAGGAACCATTTTTACTAACAACTGACGCTAGTGCATTCGCGATTGGAGCTGTTCTATCGCAAGGCCCTATTGGAAAAGATTTACCCATAGCTTATGCCTCCAGAACATTATGCGGTGCCGAAACAAAATATTCGACTATAGAGAGAGTACTATTAGCTATCGTATGGGCAGTCAAACATTTTAGACCATATTTTTTTGGCCGAAAATTCGCCCTGATTACCGATCATCGACCCCTTACATGGCTTTTCTCGATAAAAGATCCCGGAAGCCGATTAGCGCGTTGGCGCCTAAAACTCGAAGAATACAATTATAAAATAGAACATCGAGCAGGAAAAATAAACAGAAATGCAGATGCCCTCTCAAGGATAAAGATTAACCATTTCAAGGATTGTGCAAACTTTCAATCAAAAATCTCATTACATGCATCGAATGAAGATGACACGGAAACTCAAGAAAACGAAGACGACGATGAAGAAAATATAGAAAAAATGTCCGAAGAACTTGACAAGTTTATCGAACTGTATAGAACTAAGTCAATAATCGATTATTCTAAAATTAAAACATCGAATACGGACTTATTAGACAAATCCAACAAAAATATTGTTACATTTTTTTGGCAAAATAAACTTGAAGAACTCCACGAGAAAATAATGAATGACATATTCGAAGAAAACATGGAATATAGTAACCGAAGAATTAATATTGTACACAGCAAAACTGTAAAAGATCGAAAATATTTTATTATACCATTACCGTTTGATCCCGAACGAGTAATATCACACTTGTTTCTTGTACTTTTTGCAAATAAAGATCAATTCGATGAATCAAAAATATATTGCGTCGAAAATAATCTCGAACTACCTATCCTAGAAATATTTTCTTATATTTTTGCTGACAAAGAATTAAAATTAAGAATCTGTCAAAATATAATTAAAACAGCCAGCGAAGACGAAATCCCTCAAATTTTAGATCATTACCATTGTGGTAAAAACAATTTACATCGAGGAATAAACGAAACTGTCAGAAGAATAAAGCAGAAATACAATTGGAAGAATTTAACAAAAGATGTAGAGAAATTTGTAAAAGCATGTGAAATTTGCCAAAAAGTTAAGATTTGCAGGAAAAACTTAAGTGGACCACTAGTCATAACAGAAACTCCAAAAACACCATTCGAAAGAATAAATATGGACATATTCGAATACCCTACTAGGAACTACGCTTTAACTATTCGTGACGAATTGACAAAATTCACGCAAGCCTATCCTTTGGAAGACAAAAAGGCAGTAACAGTAGTCAAGACACTCCTACTCTTTTTTCAACACTATGGAACACCACTAAGAATTCATTGTGACTGCGGTCGAGAATTCGAGAATGCTATAATCAAAGATCTATGCGAATTATACGACATTAAACTAACATTTTCTAGCGTTAACCATCCACAATCTAATGGATCTATAGAAAGGTTTCATGCCACACTCTCAGAAATGATTAGAGCAAATCAAGCCGAGAACCCAAACAATCATCCCTTCACTATACTTCCTTATGCAATAATATGCTATAACAACACAGAGAATAAGACCCACGGTTTCACACCATATGAACTTATATTTGGGCACACTGCAGGCCGACTACCAGAAACTCTATACAATCAAAAAACACTAATGAGTAAATATATTCGAGACCTGAATAATCGCATGGAATATTTTTATAAAGTAGCCAGAGCTAAAACAGAAAGACAGAAAGAAAAGGCGAAAGTAAGATTTGACGAGAATATTTCAGAACGAAGACCTGATTTTAAAATTGGTGACAAAGTTTACGTAAAAGAATCCCAAATTAAATCAAAATCGGATAATCTTTTTAATGGACCTTTCGAAATTCAAGAAGTTTTTACAAATTCCGCAATTATCCTTAACCCCAAAACTAACCAAACCTCTAAAGTAAATTTTGACAGACTGAAACCTCATTTTGAATAATTTTCCTTTACAGATTCTATGGACTCCTTCCTATCGTCCAATCCCAAATTCTCCTCACTCCAATTAATAACACAATTGGAATATTTTTTCATGAAAAAGGAACTATACGAATATCTAATGACAAATGGACTTTACTTGTTTACAATGAATTATTACCTATCAAAACTACAATATCCAATAATGACAGAATTTTGGAAAACCTGTTAGAAAAATTTATTAACGTGGATACACCGAGAAAACTTGCCTTTCAAGCCGAAGTACAGACACATGTTAGTCTGCTAAAACAAATCTCAAACTCCGTTAATTTAAAATATAAAGAAATAACCTCTGACACAGTACCTTATAATAAACGCCTAAAACGCGGTTTAGTAAATGGTATTGGAACAATCTGGAAATCTATTACTGGAAATTTAGACGCCTCTGATGGCGAATACTTTAATAAATGTATAAATAAGATAAATTCCGATGAAACTCAAATTGAAAATCTCCTAAAAAATCAAATATCTGTTACCACTTCAGTTATAAGAACTTTCAACACTACAATTTAAAAATTGCAAATAGACGAAGAAACTTTTAACAAAGCCTTAAAAACTATCGAGACTACACTTCTGGACATTAATAATGACATCTCCTTTTACCAAGCACAATTACAAATACTAGATTTATGTGAGTCCTTAATGGAAAGCTACGTATTTTTAGAAAATTATTTAAATGATATACTAAATTCTATCACATTCTCTCGCCTGCAAATTCTACATAGTTCTATTATTTCGCCCATAGACTTAATGGACGCATTAAAAGAAATCTCACAGTCATTACAAAATAACGTATTGCCTCTACCCACTTATATGTCAAATATAGCTCAGTATATTGACATAATAAAACTACAAGCTTATCAGCTTGATTTAAAAATTGTTTTCGTTCTCGAAATTCCGTTAGTTGATCCCGAAATATTCACCTTGTATCAATTATATTCAATACCAATATTAGATAATCAAACTGGTTTTCATCATTTACTTTCAACTGTTCATAAATACATAGCGCGAGATGATGATTCAATTTCATATGTTTTACCCATGGACACCGAAAAATGCAAACAAATCAGTCAAAAGCAAAGAATGTGTACAGACATTCTTCCGTATTCCATAGACACAGATGCTATATGTGAAGCCCAGCTTTTGAAACCTCTCAGCAACTTACCAAAAACTTGCCAGATGTCCATGCTTTTGGCACAAGGTTACAATGTACAAGAAATTGACCGAAATTTATGGTTACTAACCATTTCCGATCCATTACCAGTAACAATCAAATGTGCAAGGAAAGACGTCACTACACAAATAATAAAAACAAATTCAATCTTAAGATTAATTCCCGAATGTATTGCATTCATTGGCAGTACCAGAATTCATGCCAGAGACCAAATTGAGAAATATACAAATATCACGTATAGAAGTCACCCAGTTAACGTACCCTACAGATGCTGTGACCATTTTGAGACAAAGAGTCACCTATCAAAATTGAAACCACTAAAACTCAGTAAAATCAACGTAGATGACTTAAATATTGCACAACACAAATTGGACCAATATTCAGAAGAACTGGACCATATTATGAGCCAATCATTCATTGAGGAACATCTACCTTTATTCACTATATCAACCTTATCCCTGATTATTATCCTAGTTATCTTATACCTTTTCTGCAAATACCGAACCAAAATATTCCCAAAAATTGCAATCTCCTTGTCCCAGGATCAGCCTCCAACTCCACTACCACGCAGAAATTCCATTAGACAGAAACTTTAAAGCTTAACCTCCTTCAGAAGAAGACCCAATGTCCAACAGGAAAGCGAAGCAGAAACACCAATTACTCTGTAAAAGTCAAAGCAATGGCATTGACTTTTCACTAATAAGGGGAGCTGTTATATGAGAAAATATTAACCTTGAACTAGCTTAAGTTCGCCGACTTCAGATTTCATCATCCCATTCCCATAGAAACCGCTGAGCACGCATTAGAACTTTGTACGAACCGTTGGCCAACATTCATGGGAACAGCAATTCAGCACTTCATACCAAACCTATAAATTACCATTCTCAGATGCCGGAATCACTCTTAGCTGCAACTTCGACCAGTCCAGTTATTGTAGTCATTTTAAATTAATTTAATTTTGTACTATTATTTAATATTTAATTTGTAACAAATAAAGTTCTTTTTTAAAAAGTCAAATACGTGATTAGTGATCTAACATATATATATATATATATATATATATATATATATATATATATATATATATATATATATATATATATATATAGAAAAGAAATTTAATCTTTGCAGATAAGTTAAAAAATAGTAAACTCTTAAATATTGGGGAAATCTGCAAGAAAGACTCTAATGAGTATCAATTGTTTCGCCGAACGTTTTCGCCAAAGAGAATTAATTTGGCTTCTTCAGGGCTGGAAGAGAATAAATTATAATTAGCTACCATATATTATCTATTAAAAACATTATTGATCTTACCGTAACTTAGAATTGTAGAGTTATTATAAGCTATAAAATATATGTTTTATAATGAATTATAATGAATCCTTGTTAACCCCGGAGTGATATCTCTGAAGGTAATGAAAAATATTTGTTGATAGGAGTATCCGAGACTGGGTTCCCACTTAAGACATCAGGATCAGCATTGTTAGTCGCGAAGGAAGGTGAAGTATCTTCGTTATGGATAGTATTAAACAGAATCTTATTCACTAATGGTGCTGGATAAGCGTTTGAAATAAAAAGTGTCTGTAGGATTTATAGATTTTTTGTATAAAATGAAGGATCTGATAGTTTGATTACTCTATTTTTCATCTGTTTGATTAAGTTAACTTTGGTAGAATTATTATGGTAAGAGTGGTAGTTAAGGTATCTACCAGAATGGGTCGGTTTTTGATACCAATATATTTTAATAATGTTGTTTTCCCTAATCATCCTTATGTCGAGAAAGGGGACGGACCAATTACCATCTTCCCTCTCTATAGTGAACTGGATGTAGGGGTCATAACCATTGAAAGTATCTAATAGTTCATCTAACTTGTCATTGGGTATAGCCAAAATGATAACATCAACATATTTTTTAATAAATGGAATTTGAAAGGATATTAAGGGAATTCGTTTCTTAGTCTCTGTCTTAATGTAAAGGCATATAACTTGTATTTTTATACTTTATGTATTCGTTTATTGGTCTCTATAGGTTTCGTCTATAACTTGTATTTTTTTTATTTTTATACTTTCTGTATTCGTTTCTTAGTCTCTGTCTTAATATAAAGGCATATAACTTGTATTTTTATACTTTATGTATTCGTTTATTGGTCTTTATCTTAGGTTTCGTCTATAACTTGTATTTTTTTATTTTTATACTTTCAGTATTCGTTTCTTAGTATCTGTCTTAATGTAAATGCATATAACTTGTATTTTTATACTTTATGTATTCGTTTATTGGTCTTTATCTTAGGTTTCGTCTACAACTTGTATTTTTTTATTTTTATACTTCTGTATTCGTTTCTAGTCTCTGTCTTAATGTAAAGGCATAGAACTTGTATTTTTATACTTTATGTATTCGTTTATTGGTCTCTATCTTAGGTTTCGTCTATAACTTGTATTTTTTTTATTTTTATACTTTCAGTATTCGTTTCTTAGTATCTGTCTTAATGTAAATGCATATAACTTGTATTTTTATACTTTATGTAATCGTTTATTGGTCTTTATCTTAGGTTTCGTCTATAACTTGTATTTTTTTATTATTATACTTTCTGTATTCGTTTCTAGTCTCTGTCTTAATGTAAAGGCATATAACTTGTATTTTTATACTTTATGTATTCGTTTATTGGTCTTTATCTTAGGTTTCGTCTATAACTTGTATTTTTTTATTTTTATACTTTCTGTATTCGTTTCTTAGTCTCTGTCTTAATATAAAGGCGTATAACTTGTATTTTTTTATACTTTATGTAATCGTTTATTGGTCTCTATCTTAGGTTTCGTCTATAACTTGTATTTTTTTTAATTTTTATACTTTCTGTATTCGTTTCTTAGTCTCTGTCTTAATATAAAGGCATATAACTTGTATTTTTATACTTTATGTATTCGTTTATTGGTCTTTATCTTAGGTTTCGTCTATAACTTGTATTTTTTTTTATTTTTATATTTTCTGTATTCGTTTCTTAGTCTCTGACTTAATATAAAGGCGTATAACTTGTATTTTTTTATACTTTATGTATTCGTTTATTGGTCTCTATCTTAGGTTTCGTCTATAACTTGTATTTTTTTTATTTTTATACTTTCTGTATTCGTTTCTTAGTCTCTGTCTTAATATAAAGGCGTATAACTTGTATATTTTTATACTTTATGTATTCGCTTATTAGTCTCTATCATAGGTTTCGTCTATAACTTGTATTTTTTTATTTTTATACTTTCTGAATTCGTTTCTTAGTCTCTGTCTTAATATAAAGGCATATAACTTGTATTTTTTTATACTTTATGTATTCGTTTATTGGTCTTTATCTTAGGTTTCGTCTATAACTTGTATTTTTTTTATTTTTATACTTTCTGTATTCGTTTCTTAGTCTCTGTCTTAATATAAAGGCATATAACTTGTATTTTTATACTTTATGTATTCATTTATTGGTCTCTATCTTAGGTTTCATCTATAACTTGTATTTTTTTTATTTTTATACTTTCAGTATTCGTTTCTTAGTATCTGTCTTAATGTAAATGCATATAACTTGTATTTTTATACTTTATGTATTCGTTTATTGGTCTTTATCTTAGGTTTCGTCTATAACTTGTATTTTTTTTAATTTTTATACTTTCTGTATTCGTTTCTTAGTCTCTGTCTTAATGTAAATGCATATAACTTGTATTTTTATACTTTATGTATTCGTTTATTGGTCTTTATCTTAGGTTTCGTCTATAACTTGTATTTTTTTTATTTTTATACTTTCTGTATTCGTTTCTTAGTCTCTGTCTTAATATAAAGGCATATAACTTGTATTTTTATACTTTATGTATTCGTTTATTGGTCTTTATCTTAGGTTTCGTCTATAACTTGTATTTTTTTTTATTTTTATACTTTCTGTATTCGTTTCTTAGTCTCTGACTTAATATAAAGGCGTATAACTTGTATTTTTTTATACTTTATGTATTCGTTTATTGGTCTCTATCTTAGGTTTCGTCTATAACTTGTATTTTTTTTATTTTTATACTTTCTGTATTCGTTTCTTAGACTCTGTCTTAATATAAAGGCATATAACTTGTATTTTTTTATACTTTATGTATTCGTTTATTGGTTTCTATCTTAGGTTTCGTCTATAACTTGTATTTTTTTTAATTTTATACTTTCTGTATTCGTTTCTTAGTCTCTGTCTTAATATAAAGGCATATAACTTGTATTTTTATACTTTATGTATTCATTTATTGGTCTTTATCTTAGGTTTCGTCTATAACTTGTATTTTTTTTTTATTTTTAAACTTTCTGTATTCGTTTCTTAGTCTCTGTCTTAATATAAAGGCATATAACTTGTATTTTTATACTTTATGTATTCGTTTATTGGTCTCTATAGGTTTTGTCTATAACTTTTATTTTTTTTTATTTTTATACTTTCTGTATTCGTTTCTTAGTCTCTGTCTTCATATAAAGGCGTATAACTTGTATTTTTTTATACTTTATGTATTCGCTTATTGGTCTCTATCTTAGGTTTCGTCTATAACTTGTATTTTTTTTATTTTTATACTTTCTGTATTCGTTTCTTAGTATCTGTCTTAATGTAAATGCATATAACTTGTATTTTTATACTTTATGTATTCGTTTATTGGTCTTTATCTTAGGTTTCGTCTATAACTTGTATTTTTTTTAATTTTTATACTTTCTGTATTCGTTTCTTAGTCTCTGTCTTAATGTAAATGCATATAACTTGTATTTTTATACTTTATGTATTCGTTTATTGGTCTTTATCTTAGGTTTCGTCTATAACTTGTATTTTTTTTATTTTTATACTTTCTGTATTCGTTTCTTAGTCTCTGTCTTAATATAAAGGCATATAACTTGTATTTTTATACTTTATGTATTCGTTTATTAGTCTTTATCTTAGGTTTCGTCTATAACTTGTATTTTTTTTTATTTTTATACTTTCTGTATTCGTTTCTTAGTCTCTGACTTAATATAAAGGCGTATAACTTGTATTTTTTTATACTTTATGTATTCGTTTATTGGTCTCTATCTTAGGTTTCGTCTATAACTTGTATTTTTTTTATTTTTATACTTTCTGTATTCGTTTCTTAGACTCTGTCTTAATATAAAGGCATATAACTTGTATTTTTTTATACTTTATGTATTCGTTTATTGGTTTCTATCTTAGGTTTCGTCTATAACTTGTATTTTTTTTAATTTTATACTTTCTGTATTCGTTTCTTAGTCTCTGTCTTAATATAAAGGCATATAACTTGTATTTTTATACTTTATGTATTCATTTATTGGTCTTTATCTTAGGTTTCGTCTATAACTTGTATTTTTTTTTTATTTTTAAACTTTCTGTATTCGTTTCTTAGTCTCTGTCTTAATATAAAGGCATATAACTTGTATTTTTATACTTTATGTATTCGTTTATTGGTCTCTATAGGTTTCGTCTATAACTTTTATTTTTTTTTATTTTTATACTTTCTGTATTCGTTTCTTAGTCTCTGTCTTCATATAAAGGCGTATAACTTGTATTTTTTTATACTTTATGTATTCGCTTATTGGTCTCTATCTTAGGTTTCGTCTATACCTTGTATTTTTTTTATTTTTATACTTTCTGTATTCGTTTCTTAGTCTCTGTCTTAATATAAAGGCATATAACTTGTATTTTTATACTTTATGTATTCGTTTATTGGTCTTTATCTTAGGTTTCGTCTATAACTTGTATTTTTTTTATTTTTATACTTTCTGTATTCGTTTCTTAGTCTCTGTCTTAATATAAAGGCGTATAACTTGTATTTTTTTATACTTTATGTATTCGCTTATTGGTCTCTATCTTAGGTTTCGTCTATAACTTGTATTTTTTTTATTTTTATACTTTCTGTATTCGTTTCTTAGTCTCTGTCTTAATATAAAGGCGTATAACTTGTATTTTTTTATACTTTATTTAATTGTTTATTGGTCTCTATCTTAGGTTTCGTCTATAACTTGTATTTTTTTTAATTTTTATACTTTCTGTATTCGTTTCTTAGTCTCTGTCTTAATATAAAGGCATATAACTTGTATTTTTATACTTTATGTATTCGTTTATTGGTCTTTATCTTAGGTTTCGTCTATAACTTGTATTTTTTTTTATTTTTATATTTTCTGTATTCGTTTCTTAGTCTCTGACTTAATATAAAGGCGTATAACTTGTATTTTTTTATACTTTATGTATTCGTTTATTGGTCTCTATCTTAGGTTTCGTCTATAACTTGTATTTTTTTTATTTTCATACTTTCTGTATTCGTTTCTTAGTCTCTGTCTTAATATAAAGGCGTATAACTTGTATATTTTTATACTTTATGTATTCGCTTATTAGTCTCTATCATAGGTTTCGTCTATAACTTGTATTTTTTTATTTTTATACTTTCTGAATTCGTTTCTTAGTCTCTGTCTTAATATAAAGGCATATAACTTGTATTTTTATACTTTATGTATTCGTTTATTGGTCTTTATCTTAGGTTTCGTCTATAACTTGTATTTTTTTTTATTTTTATATTTTCTGTATTCGTTTCTTAGTCTCTGACTTAATATAAAGGCGTATAACTTGTATTTTTTTATACTTTATGTATTCGTTTATTGGTCTCTATCTTAGGTTTCGTCTATAACTTGTATTTTTTTTATTTTTATACTTTCTGTATTCGTTTCTTAGACTCTGTCTTAATATAAAGGCATATAACTTGTATTTTTTTATACTTTATGTATTCGTTTATTGGTTTCTATCTTAGGTTTCGTCTATAACTTGTATTTTTTTTAATTTTATACTTTCTGTATTCGTTTCTTAGTCTCTGTCTTAATATAAAGGCATATAACTTGTATTTTTATACTTTATGTATTCATTTATTGGTCTTTATCTTAGGTTTCGTCTATAACTTGTATTTTTTTTTTATTTTTAAACTTTCTGTATTCGTTTCTTAGTCTCTGTCTTAATATAAAGGCATATAACTTGTATTTTTATACTTTATGTATTCGTTTATTGGTCTCTATAGGTTTCGTCTATAACTTTTATTTTTTTTTATTTTTATACTTTCTGTATTCGTTTCTTAGTCTCTGTCTTCATATAAAGGCGTATAACTTGTATTTTTTTATACTTTATGTATTCGCTTATTGGTCTCTATCTTAGGTTTCGTCTATAACTTGTATTTTTTTTATTTTTATACTTTCTGTATTCGTTTCTTAGTATCTGTCTTAATGTAAATGCATATAACTTGTATTTTTATACTTTATGTATTCGTTTATTGGTCTTTATCTTAGGTTTCGTCTATAACTTGTATTTTTTTTAATTTTTATACTTTCTGTATTCGTTTCTTAGTCTCTGTCTTAATGTAAATGCATATAACTTGTATTTTTATACTTTATGTATTCGTTTATTGGTCTTTATCTTAGGTTTCGTCTATAACTTGTATTTTTTTTATTTTTATACTTTCTGTATTCGTTTCTTAGTCTCTGTCTTAATATAAAGGCATATAACTTGTATTTTTATACTTTATGTATTCGTTTATTGGTCTTTATCTTAGGTTTCGTCTATAACTTGTATTTTTTTTTATTTTTATACTTTCTGTATTCGTTTCTTAGTCTCTGACTTAATATAAAGGCGTATAACTTGTATTTTTTTATACTTTATGTATTCGTTTATTGGTCTCTATCTTAGGTTTCGTCTATAACTTGTATTTTTTTTATTTTTATACTTTCTGTATTCGTTTCTTAGACTCTGTCTTAATATAAAGGCATATAACTTGTATTTTTTTATACTTTATGTATTCGTTTATTGGTTTCTATCTTAGGTTTCGTCTATAACTTGTATTTTTTTTAATTTTATACTTTCTGTATTCGTTTCTTAGTCTCTGTCTTAATATAAAGGCATATAACTTGTATTTTTATACTTTATGTATTCATTTATTGGTCTTTATCTTAGGTTTCGTCTATAACTTGTATTTTTTTTTTATTTTTAAACTTTCTGTATTCGTTTCTTAGTCTCTGTCTTAATATAAAGGCATATAACTTGTATTTTTATACTTTATGTATTCGTTTATTGGTCTCTATAGGTTTCGTCTATAACTTTTATTTTTTTTTATTTTTATACTTTCTGTATTCGTTTCTTAGTCTCTGTCTTCATATAAAGGCGTATAACTTGTATTTTTTTATACTTTATGTATTCGCTTATTGGTCTCTATCTTAGGTTTCGTCTATACCTTGTATTTTTTTTTATTTTTATACTTTCTGTATTCGTTTCTTAGTCTCTGTCTTAATATAAAGGCATATAACTTGTATTTTTATACTTTATGTATTCGTTTATTGGTCTTTATCTTAGGTTTCGTCTATAGCTTGTATTTTTTTATTTTTATACTTTCTGTATTCGTTTCTTAGTCTCTGTCTTAATGTAAAGGCATAGAACTTGTATTTTTATACTTTATGTATTCGTTTATTGGTCTCTATCTTAGGTTTCGTCTATAACTTGTGTTTTTTTATTTTTATACTTTCTGTATTCGTTTCTTAGTCTCTGTCTTAATGTAAAGGCATATAACTTGTATTTTTATACTTTATGTATTGGTTTATTGGTGTCTATCTTAGGTTTCGTCTATAACTTGTATTTTTTTATTTTTTTACTTTCTGTATTCGTTTCTTAGTCTCTGTCTTAATATAAAGGCATATAACTTGTATTTTTTTATACTTTATGTATTCGCTTATTGGTCTCTATCTTAGGTTTCGTCTATAACTTGTATTTTTTTATTTTTATACTTTCCGTATTCGTTTCTTAGTCTCTGTCTTAATATAAAGGCTTATAACTTGTATTTTTTTATACTTTATGTATTCGCTTATTGGTCTCTATCTTAGGTTTCATCTATAACCTGTGTTTTTTTATTTTTATACTTTTTGTATTCGTTTCTTAGTCTCTGTCTTAATGTAAAGGCATATAACTTGTATTTTTATACTTTTTGTATTCGTTTATTGGTCGCTATCTTAGGTTTCGTCTATAACTTGTATTTTTTTATTTTTATACTTTCTGTATTCGTTTCTTAGTCTCTGTCTTAATATAAAGGCATATAACTTGTATTTTTATACTTTATGTATTCGTTTATTGGTCTTTATCTTAGGTTTCGTCTATAACTTGTATTTTTTTTTATTTTTATACTTTCTGTATTCGTTTCTTAGTCTCTGTCTTAATATAAAGGCGTATAACTTGTATTTTTTTATACTTTATGTATTCGCTTATTGGTATCTATCTTAGGTTTCGTCTATAACTTGTATTTTTTTATTTTTATACTTTCTGTAGTCGTTTCTTAGTCTCTGTCGTAATATAAAGGCATATAACTTGTATTTTATACTTTATGTATTCGTTTACTGGTCTCTATCTTAGGTTTCGTCTATAACTTGTATTTTTTTATTTTTATACTTTCTGTATTCGTTTCTTAGTCTCCGTCTTAATATAAAGGCGTATAACATGTATTTTTTTATACTTTATGTATTCGCTTATTGGTCTCTATCTTAGGTTTCGTCTATAACTTGTATTTTTTTATTCTTATACTTTCTGTATTCGTTTCTTAGTCTCTGTCGTAATATAAAGGCATATAACTTGTATTTTATACTTTATGTATTCGTTTATTGGTCTTTATCTAAGGTTTCGTCTATAACTTGTATTTTTTTTATTTTTATACTTTCAGTATTCGTTTCTTAGTATCTGTCTTAATGTAAATGCATATAGCTTGTATTTTTATACTTTATGTATTCGTTTATTGGTCTTTATTTTAGGTTTCGTCTATAACTTGTATTTTTTTATTTTTATACTTTCTGTATTCGTTTCTAGTCTCTGTCTTAATGTAAAGGCATATAACTTGTATTTTTATACTTTATGTATTCGTTTATTGGTCTCTATCTTAGGTTTCGTCTATAACTTGTATTTTTTTATTCTTATACTTTCTGTATCCGTTTCTTAGTCTCTGTCGTAATATAAAGGCATATAACTTGTATTTTATACTTTATGTATTCGTTTATTGGTCTTTATCTAAGGTTTCGTCTATAACTTGTATTTTTTTTTATTTTTATACTTTCAGTATTCGTTTCTTAGTATCTGTCTTAATGTAAATGCATATAACTTGTATTTTTATACTTTATGTATTCGTTTATTGGTCTTTATCTTATTTTTCGTCTATAACTTGTATTTTTTTATTTTTATACTTTCTGTATTCGTTTCTTAGTCTCTGTCTTAATATAACTTGTATTTTTATACTTTATGTATTCGTTTATTGGTCTCTATCTTAGGTTTCGTCTATAACTTGTATTTTTTTATTTTTATACTTTCTGTATTCGTTTCTTAGTCTCTGTCTTAATATAAAGGCGTATAACTTGTATTTTTTTATACTTTATGTATTCGCTTATTGGTCTCTATCTTAGGTTTCGTCTATAACTTGTATTTTTTTATTTTTATACTTTCTGTATTCGTTTCTTAGTCTCTGTCCTAATGTAAAGGCATATAACTTGTATTTTTATACTTTATGTATTCGTTTATTGGTCTCTATCTTAGGTTTCGTCTATAACTTGTGTTTTTTTATTTTTATACTTTCTGTATTCGTTTCTTAGTCTCTGTCTTAATGTAAAGGCATATAACTTGTATTTTTATACTTTATGTATTGGTTTATTGGTGTCTATCTTAGGTTTCGTCTATAACTTGTATTTTTTTATTTTTTTACTTTCTGTATTCGTTTCTTAGTCTCTGTCTTAATATAAAGGCATATAACTTGTTTTTTTTATACTTTATGCATTCGCTTATTGGTCTCTATCTTAGGTTTCGTCTATTACTTGTATTTTTTTATTTTTATACTTTCTGTATTCGTTTCTTAGTCTCTGTCTTAATATAAAGGCTTATAACTTGTATTTTTTTATACTTTATGTATTCGCTTATTGGTCTCTATCTTAGGTTTCATCTATAACTTGTGTTTTTTTATTTTTATACTTTCTGTATTCGTTTCTTAGTCTCTGTCTTAATGTAAAGGCATATAACTTGTATTTTTATACTTTATGTATTCGTTTATTGGTCGCTATCTTAGGTTTCGTCTATAACTTTAATTTTTTTATTTTTATACTTTCTGTATTCGTTTCTTAGTCTCTGTCTTAATATAAAGGCATATAACTTGTATTTTTATACTTTATGTATTCGTTTATTGGTTTTTATCTTAGGTTTCGTCTTTAACTTGTATTTTTTTTTATTTTTATACTTTCTGTATTCGTTTCTTAGTCTCTGTCTTAATATAAAGGCGTATAACTTGTATTTTTTTATACTTTATGTATTCGCTTATTGGTATCTATCTTAGGTTTCGTCTATAACTTGTATTTTTTTATTTTTATACTTTCTGTAGTCGTTTCTTAGTCTCTGTCGTAATATAAAGGCATATAACTTGTATTTTATACTTTACGTATTCGTTTACTGGTCTCTATCTTAGGTTTCGTCTATAACTTGTATTTTTTTATTCTTATACTTTCTGTATTCGTTTCTTAGTCTCTGTCGTAATATAAAGGCATATAACTTGTATTTTATACTTTATGTATTCGTTTATTGGTCTTTATCTTAGGTTTCGTCTATAACTTGTATTTTTTTTATTTTTATACTTTCTTTATTTGTTTCTTAGTCTCTGTTTTAATATAAAGGCGTATAACTTGTATTTTTTTATACTTTATGTATTCGTTTATTGGTCTCTATCTTAGGTTTCGTCTATAACTTGTATTTTTTTTAATTTTTATACTTTCTGTATTCGTTTCTTAGTCTCTGTCTTAATATAAAGGCATATAACTTGTATTTTTACACTTTATGTATTCGTTTATTGGTCTTTATCTTAGGTTTCGTCTATAACTTGTATTTTTTTTTATTTTTATACTTTCTGTATTCGTTTATTAGTCTCTGACTTAATATAAAGGCGTATAACTTGTATTTTTTTATACTTTATGTATTCGTTTATTGGTCTCTATCTTAGGTTTCGTCTATAACTTGTATTTTTTTATTTTTTTACTTTCTGTATTCGTTTCTTAGTCTCTGTCTTAATATAAAGGCATATAACTTGTATTTTTTTATACTTTATGTATTCGCTTATTAGTCTCTATCTTAGGTTTCGTCTATAACTTGTATTTTTTTATTTTTCTACTTTCTGTATTCGTTTCTTAGTCTCTGTCTTAATATAAAGGCGTATAACTTGTATTTTTTTATACTTTATGTATTCGTTTATTGGTCTCTATCTTAGGTTTCGTCTATAACTTGTGTTTTTTTATTTTTATACTTTCTGTATTCGTTTCTTAGTCTCTGTCTTAATGTAAAGGCATATAACTTGTATTTTTATACTTTATGTATTGGTTTATTGGTGTCTATCTTAGGTTTCGTCTATAACTTGTATTTTTTTATTTTTTTACTTTCTGTATTCGTTTCTTAGTCTCTGTCTCAATATAAAGGCATATAACTGGTATTTTTTTATACTTTATGTATTCGCTTATTGGTCTCTATCTTAGGTTTCGTCTATAACTTGTATTTTTTTATTTTTTATACTTTCTGTATTCGTTTCTTAGTCTCTGTCTTAATATAAAGGCTTATAACTTGTATTTTTTTATACTTTATGTATTCGCTTATTGGTCTCTATCTTAGGTTTCATCTATAACTTGTGTTTTTTTATTTTTATACTTTCTGTATTCGTTTCTTAGTCTCTGTCTTAATATAAAGGCATATAACTTGTATTTTTATACTTTATGTATTCGTTTATTGGTTTTTATCTTAGGTTTCGTCTTTAACTTGTATTTTTTTTTATTTTTATACTTTCTGTATTCGTTTATTAGTCTCTGACTTAATATAAAGGCGTATAACTTGTATTTTTTATACTTTATGTATTCGTTTATTGGTCTCTATCTTAGGTTTCGTCTATACCTTGTATTTTTTTATTTTTTTACTTTCTGTATTCGTTTCTTAGTCTCTGTCTTAATATAAAGGCATATAACTTGTATTTTTTTATACTTTATGTATTCGCTTATTGGTCTTTATCTTAGGTTTCGGCTATAACTTGTATTTTTTTATTTTTCTACTCTCTGTATTCGTTTCTTAGTCTCTGTCTTAATATAAAGGCTTATAACTTGTATTTTTTTATACTTTATGTATTCGCTTATTGGTCTTTATCTTAGGTTTCGTCTATAACTTGTGTTTTTTTTATTTTTATACTTTCTGTATTCGTTTCTTAGTCTCTGTCTTAATATAAAAGCGTACAACATGTATTTTTTTATACTTTATGTATTCGCTTATTGGTCTCTATCTAAGGTTTCGTCTATAACTTGTATTTTTTTATTCTTATACTTTCTGTATTCGTTTCTTAGTCTCTGTCGTAATATAAAGGCATATAACTTGTATTTTATACTTTATGTATTCGTTTATTGGTCTTTATCTTAGGTTTCGTCTATAACTTGTATTTTTTTTATTTTTATACTTTCTTTATTCGTTTCTTAGTCTCTGTTTTAATATAAAGGCGTATAACTTGTATTTTTTTATACTTTATGTATTCGTTTATTGGTCTCTATCTTAGGTTTCGTCTATAACTTGTATTTTTTTTAATTTTTATACTTTCTGTATTCGTTTCTTAGTCTCTGTCTTAATATAAAGGCATATAACTTGTATTTTTACACTTTATGTATTTGTTTATTGGTCTTTATCTTAGGTTTCGTCTATAACTTGTATTTTTTTTTATTTTTATACTTTCTGTATTCGTTTATTAGTCTCTGACTTAATATAAAGGCGTATAACTTGTATTTTTTTATACTTTATGTATTCGTTTATTGGTCTCTATCTTAGGTTTCGTCTATAACTTGTATTTTTTTATTTTTTTACTTTCTGTATTCGTTTCTTAGTCTCTGTCTTAATGTAAAGGCATATAACTTGTATTTTTTTATACTTTATGTATTGGCTTATTGGTCTCTATCTTAGGTTTCGTCTATAACTTGTATTTTTTTATTTTTCTACTTTCTGTATTCGTTTCTTAGTCTCTGTCTTAATATAAAGGCTTATAACTTGTATTTTTTTATACTTTATGTATTCGCTTATTGGTCTCTATCTTAGGTTTCATCTATAACTTGTGTTTTTTTATTTTTATACTTTCTGTATTCGTTTCTTAGTCTCTGTCTTAATGTAAAGGCATATAACTTGTATTTTTATACTTTGTGTATTCGTTTATTGGTCGCTATCTTAGGTTTCGTCTATAACTTGTATTTTTTTATTTTTATACTTTCTGTATTCGTTTCTTAGTCTCTGTCTTAATATAAAGGCATATAACTTGTATTTTTATACTTTATGTATTCGTTTATTGGTCTCTATCTTAGGTTTCGTCTATAACTTGTGTTTTTTTATTTTTATACTTTCCGTATTCGTTTCTTAGTCTCTGTCTTAATGTAAAGGCATATAACTTGTATTTTTATAGTTTATGTATTGGTTTATTAGTGTCTATCTTAGGTTTCGTCGATAACTTGTATTTTTTTATTTTTTTACTTTCTGTATTCGTTTCTTAGTCTCTGTCTTAATATAAAGGCATATAACTTGTGTTTTTTTATACTTTATGTATTCGCTTATTGGTCTCTATCTTAGGTTTCGTCTATAACTTGTATTTTTTTATTTTTATACTTTCTGTATTCGTTTCTTAGTCTCTGTCTTAATATAAAGGCTTATAACTTGTATTTTTTTATACTTTATGTATTCGCTTATTGGTCTCTATCTTAGGTTTCATCTATAACTTGTGTTTTTTTATTTTTATACTTTCTGTATTCGTTTCTTAGTCTCTGTCTTAATATAAAGGCATATAACTTGTATTTTTACACTTTATGTATTCGTTTATTGGTCTTTATCTTAGGTTTCGTCTATAACTTGTATTTTTTTTTATTTTTATACTTTCTGTATTCGTTTATTAGTCTCTGACTTAATATAAAGGCGTATAACTTGTATTTTTTTATACTTTATGTATTCGTTTATTGGTCTCTATCTTAGGTTTCGTCTATAACTTGTATTTTTTTATTTTTTTACTTTCTGTATTCGTTTCTTAGTCTCTGTCTTAATATAAAGGCATATAACTTGTATTTTTTTATACTTTATGTATTGGCTTATTGGTCTCTATCTTAGGTTTCGTCTATAACTTGTATTTTTTTATTTTTCTACTTTCTGTATTCGTTTCTTAGTCTCTGTCTTAATATAAAGGCTTATAACTTGTATTTTTTTATACTTTATGTATTCGCTTATTGGTCTCTATCTTAGGTTTCATCTATAACTTGTGTTTTTTTATTTTTATACTTTCTGTATTCGTTTCTTAGTCTCTGTCTTAATGTAAAGGCATATAACTTGTATTTTTATACTTTGTGTATTCGTTTATTGGTCGCTATCTTAGGTTTCGTCTATAACTTGTATTTTTTTATTTTTATACTTTCTGTATTCGTTTCTTAGTCTCTGTCTTAATATAAAGGCATATAACTTGTATTTTTATACTTTATGTATTCGTTTATTGGTCTCTATCTTAGGTTTCGTCTATAACTTGTGTTTTTTTATTTTTATACTTTCTGTATTGGTTTCTTAGTCTCTGTCTTAATGTAAAGGCATATAACTTGTATTTTTATAGTTTATGTATTGGTTTATTGGTGTCTATCTTAGGTTTCGTCGATAACTTGTATTTTTTTATTTTTATACTTTCTGTATTCGTTTCTTAGTCTCTGTCTTAATGTAAAGGCATATAACTTGTATTTTTATACTTTGTGTATTCGTTTATTGGTCGCTATCTTAGGTTTCGTCTATAACTTGTATTTTTTTATTTTTATACTTTCTGTATTCGTTTCTTAGTCTCTGTCTTAATATAAAGGCATATAACTTGTATTTTTATACTTTATGTATTCGTTTATTGGTCTCTATCTTAGGTTTCGTCTATAACTTGTGTTTTTTTATTTTTATACTTTCTGTATTCGTTTCTTAGTCTCTGTCTTAATGTAAAGGCATATAACTTGTATTTTTATACTTTATGTATTCGCTTATTGGTCGCTATCTTAGGTTTCGTCAATAACTTGTATTTTTTTATTTTTATACTTTCTGTATTCGTTTCTTAGTCTTTGTCTAAATGTAAAGGCATATAACTTGTATTTTTATACTTTATGTATTCGTTTCTTGGTTTCTATCTTAGGTTTCGTCTATAACTTGTATTTTTTTTTATCTTTATACTTTCTGTATTCGTTTCTTAGTCTCTGTCGTAATATAAAGGCATATAACTTGTATTTTATACTTTATGTATTCGTTTATTGGTCTCTATCTTAGGTTTCGTCTATAACTTGTATTTTTTTATTTTTATACTTTCTGTATTCCTTTCTTAGTCTCTGTCGTAATATAAAGGCATATAACTTGTATTTTATACTTTATGTATTCGTTTATTGGTCTCTATCTTAGGTTTCGTCTATAACTTGTATTTTTTTATTTTTATACTTTCTGTATTCGTTTCTTAGTCTCTGTCGTAATATAAAGGCATATAACTTGTATTTTATACTTTATGTATTCGTTTATTGGTCTCTATCTTAGGTTTCGTCTATAACTTGTAATTTTTTATTTTTATACTTTCTGTATTCGTTTCTTAGTCTCTGTCTTAATATAAAGGCATATAACTTGTATTTTTATACTTTATGTATTCGTTTATTGGTCTCTATCTTAGGTTTCGTCTATAACTTGTATTTTTTTATTTTTATACTTTCTGTATTCGTTTCTTAGTCTCTGTCTTGATATAAAGGCGTATAACTTGTATTTTTTTATACTTTATGTATTCGCTTATTGGTCTCTATCTTAGGTTTCGTCTATAACTTGTGTTTTTTTATTTATATACTTTCTGTATTCGTTTCTTAGTATCTGTCTTAATGTAAAGGCATATAACTTGTATTTTTATACTTTATGTATTCGTTTATTGGTCTCTATCTTAAGTTTCGTCTATAACTTGTATTTTTTTTATTTTTATACTTTCTGTATTCGTTTCTTAGTCTCTGTCTTAATAAAAAGGCATATAACTTATATTTTTTTATACTTTATGTATTCGCTTATTGGTCTCTATCTTAGGTTTCGTCTATAACTTGTATTTTTTTATTTTTATACTTTCTGTATTCGTTTCTTAGTCTCTGTCTTAATACAAAGGCTTATAACTTGTATTTTTTTATACTTTATGTATTCGCTTATTGGTCTCTATCTTAGGTTTCGTCTATAACTTGTGTTTTTTTATTTTTATACTTTCTGTATTCGTTTCTTAGTCTCTGTCTTAATGTAAAGGCATATAACTTGTATTTTTATACTTTATGTATTCGTTTATTGGTCTCTATCTTAGGTTTCGTCTATAACTTTTATTTTTTTATTTTTATACTTTCTGTATTCGTTTCTTAGTCTCTGTCTTAATGTAAAGGCATATAACTTGTATTTTTATACTTTATGTATTCGTTTATTGGTCTCTATCT
Source organism: Diabrotica undecimpunctata (assembly GCF_040954645.1). Taxonomy (NCBI): domain Eukaryota; kingdom Metazoa; phylum Arthropoda; class Insecta; order Coleoptera; family Chrysomelidae; genus Diabrotica; species Diabrotica undecimpunctata. The sequence continues at coordinate 184,269 of NW_027311906.1, read as the reverse complement.
TAGGTTTCGTCTATAACTTGTGTTTTTTTATTTATATACTTTCTGTATTCGTTTCTTAGTATCTGTCTTAATGTAAAGGCATATAACTTGTATTTTTATACTTTATGTATTCGCTTATTGGTCTCTATCTTAGGTTTCGTCTATAACTTGTAATTTTTTATTTTTATACTTTCTGTATTCGTTTCTTAGTATCTGTCTTAATGTAAAGGCATATAACTTGTATTTTTATACTTTATGTATTCGCTTATTGGTCTCTATCTTAGGTTTCGTCTATAACTTGTAATTTTTTATTTTTATACTTTCTGTATTCGTTTCTTAGTCTCTGTCTTAATAAAAAGGCATATAACTTATATTTTTTTATACTTTATGTATTCGCTTATTGGTCTCTATCTTAGGTTTCGTCTATAACTTGTATTTTTTTATTTTTATACTTTCTGTATTCGTTTCTTAGTCTCTGTCTTAATACAAAGGCTTATAACTTGTATTTTTTTATACTTTATGTATTCGCTTATTGGTCTCTATCTTAGGTTTCGTCTATAACTTGTGTTTTTTTATTTTTATACTTTCTGTATTCGTTTCTTAGTCTCTGTCTTAATGTAAAGGCATATAACTTGTATTTTTATACTTTATGTATTCGTTTATTGGTCTCTATCTTAGGTTTCGTCTATAACTTGTATTTTTTTATTTTTATACTTTCTGTATTCGTTTCTTAGTCTCTGTCTTAATACAAAGGCTTATAACTTGTATTTTTTTATACTTTATGTATTCGCTTATTGGTCTCTATCTTAGGTTTCGTCTATAACTTGTATTTTTTTATTTTTATACTTTCTGTATTCGTTTCTTAGTCTCTGTCTTAATGTAAAGGCATATAACTTGTATTTTTATACTTTATGTATTCGTTTATTGGTCTCTATCTTAGGTTTCGTCTATAACTTTTATTTTTTTATTTTTATACTTTCTGTATTCGTTTCTTAGTCTCTGTCTTAATATAAAGGGATATAACTTGTATTTTTATAGTTTATGTATTCGTTTATTGGTCTCTATCTTAGGTTTCGTCTATAACTTTTATTTTTTTATTTTTATACTTTCTGTATTCGTTTCTTAGTCTCTGTCTTAATATAAAGGCATATAACTTGTATTTTTATACTTTATGTATTCGTTTATTGGTCTCTATCTTAGGTTTCGTCTATAACTTGTGTTTTTTTATTTATATACTTTCTGTATTCGTTTCTTAGTATCTGTCTTAATGTAAAGGCATATAACTTGTATTTTTATACTTTATGTATTCGCTTATTGGTCTCTATCTTAGGTTTCGTCTATAACTTGTAATTTTTTATTTTTATACTTTCTGTATTCGTTTCTTAGTCTCTGTCTTAATAAAAAGGCATATAACTTATATTTTTTTATACTTTATGTATTCGCTTATTGGTCTCTATCTTAGGTTTCGTCTATAACTTGTATTTTTTTATTTTTATACTTTCTGTATTCGTTTCTTAGTCTCTGTCTTAATACAAAGGCTTATAACTTGTATTTTTTTATACTTTATGTATTCGCTTATTGGTCTCTATCTTAGGTTTCGTCTATAACTTGTGTTTTTTTATTTTTATACTTTCTGTATTCGTTTCTTAGTCTCTGTCTTAATGTAAAGGCATATAACTTGTATTTTTATACTTTATGTATTCGTTTATTGGTCTCTATCTTAGGTTTCGTCTATAACTTTTATTTTTTTATTTTTATACTTTCTGTATTCGTTTCTTAGTCTCTGTCTTAATATAAAGGGATATAACTTGTATTTTTATAGTTTATGTATTCGTTTATTGGTCTTTATCTTAGGTTTCGTCTATAACTTGTATTTTTTTTAATTTTTATACTTTCTGTATTCGTTTCTTGGTCTCTGTCTTAATATAAAGGCGTATAACTTGTATTTTTTTATACTTTATGTATTCGCTTATTGGTCTCTATCTTAGGTTTGGTCTATAACTTGTATTTTTTTATTTTTTACTTTCTGTATTCGTTTCTTAGACTCTGTCGTAATATAAAGGCATATAACTTGTATTTTATACTTTATGTATTCGTTTATTGGTCTCTATGTTAGGTTTCGTCTATAACTTGTATTTTTTTATTTTTATACTTTCTGTATTCGTTTTTTAGTCTCTGTCTTAATATAAAGGCATATAACTTGTATTTTTATACTTTATGTATTCGTTTATTGGTCTCTATCTTAGGTTTCGTCTATAACTTATATTTTTTTATTTTTATACTTTCTGTATTCGTTTCTTAGTCTCTGTCTTAATATAAAGGCATATAACTTGTATTTTTATACTTTATGTATTCGTTTATTGGTCTCTATGTTAGGTTTCGTCTATAACTTGTATTTTTTTTTATTTTTATACTTTCTGTATTCGTTTCTTAGTCTCTGTCTTAATATAAAGGCGTATAACTTGTATTTTTTTATACTTTATGTATTCGCTTATTGGTCTCTATCTTAGGTTTGTAATGTAAAGGCATATAACTTGTATTTTTATACTTTATGTATTCGTTTATTGGTCTCTATCTTAGGTTTCGTCTATAACTTGTATTTTTTTTATTTTTGTACTTTCTGTAGTCGTTTCTTAGTCTCTGTCTTAATTTAAAGGCATATAACTTGTATTTTTATACTTTATGTATTTGTATATTGGTCTCTATCTTAGGTTTCGTCTATAACTTGTATTTTTTTTATTTTTATACTTTCTGTATTTGTTTCTTAGTCTCTGTCTTAATATAAAGGCATATAACTTGTATTTTTATACTTTATGTATTCGTTTATCGGTCTCTATCTTAGGTTTCGTCTATAACTTGTATTGTTTTTATTTTTATACTTTCTGTAATCGTTTCTTAGTCTCTGTCGTAATATAAAGGCATATAACTTGTATTTTATACTTTATGTATTCGTTTATTGGTCTTTATCTTAGGTTTCGTCTATAACTTGTATTTTTTTTTATTTTTATACTTTCTGTATTCGTTTCTTAGTCTCTGTCTTAATATAAAGGCGTATAACTTGTATTTTTTTATACTTTATGTATTCGCTTATTGGTCTCTATCTTAGGTTTCGTCTATAACTTGTATTTTTTTATTTTTATACTTTCTGTATTCGTTTCTTAGTCTCTGTCATAATGTAAAGGCATATAACTTGTATTTTTATACTTTATGTATTCGTTTATTGGTCTCTATCTTAGGTTTCGTCTATAACTTGTATTTTTTTTATTTTTGTACTTTCTGTAGTCGTTTCTTAGTCTCTGTCTTAATGTAAAGGCATATAACTTGTATTTTTATACTTTATGTATTCGTTTATTGGTCTCTATCTTAGGTTTCGTCTATAACTTGTATTTTTTTATTTTTATACTTTCTGTATTCGTTTCTTAGTCTCTGTCTTAATATAAAGGCGTATAACTTGTATTTTTTTATACTTTATGTATTCGCTTATTGGTCGCTATCTTAGGTTTCGTCAATAACTTGTATTTTTTTATTTTTATACTTTCTGTATTCGTTTCTTAGTCTCTGTTTTAATATAAAGGCGTATAACTTGTATTTTTTTATACTTTATGTATTCGCTTATTGGTCTCTATCTTAGGTTTCGTCTATAACTTGTATTTTTTTATTTTTATACTTTCTGTATTCGTTTCTTAGTCTCTGTCTTAATGTAAAGGCATATAACTTGTATTTTTATACTTTATGTATTCGTTTATTGGTCTCTATCTTAAGTTTCGTCTATAACTTGTATTTTTTTTATTTTTATACTTTCTGTATTCGTTTCTTAGTCTCTGTCTTAATATAAAGGCGTATAACTTGTATTTTTTTATACTTTATGTATTCGCTTATTGGTCCCTATCTTAGGTTTCGTCAATAACTTGTATTTTTTTTATTTTTATACTTTCTGTATTCGTTTCTTAGTCTCTGTCTTAATGTAAAGGTATATAACTTGTATTTTTATACTTTATGTATTCGTTTATTGGTCTCTATCTTAGGTTTCGTCTATAACTTGTATTTTTTTTTATTTTTGTACTTTCTGTAGTCGTTTCTTAGTCTCTGTCTTAATATAAAGGCATATAACTTGTATTTTTATACTTTCTGTATTCGTTTCTTAGTCTCTGTCTTAATATAAAGGCATATAACTTGTATTTCTATACTTTATGTATTCGTTTATTGGTCTCTATCTTAGGTTTCGTCTATTACTTGTATTTTTTTTTATTTTTATACTTTCTGTATTCGTTTCTTAGTCTATGTCGTAATATAAAGGCATATAACTTGTATTTTATACTTTATGTATTCGTTTATTGGTCTTTATCTTAGGTTTCGTCTATAACTTGTATTTTTTTTTATTTTTATACTTTCTGTATTCGTTTCTTAGTCTCTGTCGTAATATAAAGGCATATAACTTGTATTTTATATTTTATGTATTCGTTTATTGGTCTTTATCTTAGGTTTCGTCTATAACTTGTATTTTTTTTTTTATTTTTATACTTTCTGTATTCGTTTCTTAGTCTCTGTCTTAATATAAAGGCGTATAACTTGTATTTTTTTATACTTTATGTATTCGCTTATTGGTCTCTATCTTAGGTTTCGTCTATAACTTGTATTTTTTTATTTTTATACTTTCTGTATTCGTTTCTTAGTCTCTGTCGTAATATAAAGGCATATAACTTGTATTTTATACTTTATGTATTCGTTTATTGGTCTCTATCTTAGGTTTCGTCTATAACTTGTATTTTTTTATTTTTATACTTTCTGTATTCGTTTCTTAGTCTCTGTCGTAATATAAAGGCATATAACTTGTATTTTATACTTTATGTATTCGTTTATTGGTCTCTATCTTAGGTTTCGTCTATAACTTGTATTTTTTTATTTTTATACTTTCTGTATTCGTTTCTTAGTCTCTGTCGTAATATAAAGGCATATAACTTGTATTTTATACTTTCTGTATTCGTTTCTTAGTCTCTGTCTTAATATAAAGGCGTATAACTTGTATTTTTTTATACTTTATGTATTCGCTTATTGGTCGCTATCTTAGGTTTCGTCAATAACTTGTATTTTTTTATTTTTATACTTTCTGTATTCGTTTCTTAGTCTTTGTCTTAATGTAAAGGCATATAACTTGTATTCTTATACTTTATGTATTCGTTTCTTGGTTTCTATCTTAGGTTTCGTCTATAACTTGTATGTTTTTATTTTTATACTTTCTGTATTCGTTTCTTAGTCTCTGTCTTAATATAAAGGCGTATAACTTGTATTTTTTTATACTTTATGTATTCGCTTATTGGTCTCTATCTTAGGTTTCGTCTATAACTTGTATGTTTTTATTTTTATACTTTCTGTATTCGTTTCTTAGTCTCTGTCTTAATATAAAGGCATATAACTTGTATTTTATACTTTATGTATTCGTTTATTGGTCTCTATCTTAGGTTTCGTCTTTAACTTGTAATTTTTTATTTTTATACTTTCTGTATTCGTTTCTTAGTCTCTGTCTTAATATAAAGGCATATAACTTGTATTTTTATACTTTATGTATTCGTTTATTGGTCTCTATCTTAGGTTTCGTCTATAACTTGTATTTTTTTATTTTTATACTTTCTGTATTCGTTTCTTAGTCTCTGTCGTAATATAAAGGCATATAACTTGTATTTTATACTTTATGTATTCGTTTATTGGTCTCTATCTTAGGTTTCGTCTTTAACTTGTAATTTTTTATTTTTATACTTTCTGTATTCGTTTCTTAGTCTCTGTCTTAATATAAAGGCGTATAACTTGTATTTTTTTATACTTTATGTATTCGCTTATTGGTCTCTATCTTAGGTTTCGTCTATAACTTGTATTTTTTTATTTTTATACTTTCTGTATTCGTTTCTTAGTCTCTGTCTTAATATAAAGGCGTATAACTTGTATTTTTTTATACTTTATGTATTCGCTTATTGGTCGCTATCTTAGGTTTCGTCAATAACTTGTATTTTTTTATTTTTATACTTTCTGTATTCGTTTCTTAGTCTTTGTCTAAATGTAAAGGCATATAACTTGTATGTTTATACTTTATGTATTCGTTTCTTGGTTTCTATCTTAGGTTTCGTCTATAACTTGTATTTTTTTATTTTTATACTTTCTGTATTCGTTTCTTAGTCTCTGTCGTAATATAAAGGCATATAACTTGTATTTTATACTTTATGTATTCGTTTATTGGTCTCTATCTTAGGTTTCGTCTATAACTTGTAATTTTTTATTTTTATACTTTCTGTATTCGTTTCTTAGTCTCTGTCTTAATATAAAGGCATATAACTTGTATTTTTATACTTTATGTATTCGTTTATTGGTCTCTATCTTGGGTTTCGTCTATAACTTGTATTTTTTTATTTTTATACTTTCTGTATTCGTTTCTTAGTCTCTGTCGTAATATAAAGGCATATAACTTGTATTTTTTACTTTATGTATTCGTTTATTGGTCTCTAGCTTAGGTTTCGTCTATAACTTGTAATTTTTTATTTTTATACTTTCTGTATTCGTTTCTTAGTCTCTGTCTTAATATAAAGGCATATAACTTGTATTTTTATACTTTATGTATTCGTTTATTGGTCTCTATCTTAGGTTTCGTCTATAACTTGTATTTTTTTATTTTTATACTTTCTGTATTCGTTTCTTAGTCTCTGTCTTAATATAAAGGCGTATAACTTGTATTTTTTTATACTTTATGTATTCGCTTATTGGTCTCTATCTTAGGTTTCGTCTATAACTTGTATTTTTTTATTTTTATACTTTCTGTATTCGTTTCTTAGTCTCTGTCGTAATATAAAGGCATATAACTTGTATTTTATACTTTATGTATTCGTTTATTGGTCTCTATCTTAGGTTTCGTCTTTAACTTGTAATTTTTTATTTTTATACTTTCTGTATTCGTTTCTTAGTCTCTGTCTTAATATAAAGGCATATAACTTGTATTTTTATACTTTATGTATTCGTTTATTGGTCTCTATCTTAGGTTTCGTCTATAACTTGTATTTTTTTATTTTTATACTTTCTGTATTCGTTTCTTAGTCTCTGTCTTAATATAAAGGCGTATAACTTGTATTTTTTTTATACTTTATATATTCGCTTATTGGTCTCTATCTTAGGTTTCGTCAATAACTTGTATTTTTTTATTTTTATACTTTCTGTATTCGTTTCTTAGTCTTTGTCTTAATGTTAAGGCATATAACTTGTATTTTTATACTTTATGTATTCGTTTATTGGTCTTTATCTTAGGTTTCGTCTATAACTTGTATTTTTTTTTATTTTTATACTTTCTGTATTCGTTTCTTAGTCTCTGTTTTAATATAAAGGCGTATAACTTGTATTTTTTTATACGTTATGTATTCGCTTATTGGTCTCTATCTTAGGTTTCGTCTATAACTTGTATTTTTTTATTTTTATACTTTCTGTATTCGTTTCTTAGTCTCTGTCTTAATGTAAAGGCATATTACTTGTATTTTTATACTTTATGTATTCGTTTATTGGTCTCTATCTTAGGTTTCGTCTATAACTTGTAATTTTTTATTTTTATACTTTCTGTATTCGTTTCTTAGTCTCTGTCGTAATATAAAGGCATATAACTTGTATTTTATACTTTATGTATTCGTTTATTGGTCTTTATTTTAGGTTTCGTCTATAACTTGTATTTTTTTTTATTTTTATACTTTCTGTATTCGTTTCTTAGTCTCTGTCTTAATATAAAGGCGTATAACTTGTATTTTTTTATACTTTATGTATTCGCTTATTGGTCTCTATCTTAGGTTTCGTCTATAACTTGTATTTTTTTATTTTTATACTTTCTGTATTCGTTTCTTAGTCTCTGTCTTAATATAAAGGCGTATAACTTGTATTTTTTTATACTTTATGTATTCGCTTATTGGTCTCTATCTTAGGTTTCGTCTATAACTTGTATTTTTTTATTTTTATACTTTCTGTATTCGTTTCTTAGTCTCTGCCGTAATATAAAGGCATATAACTTGTATTTTATACTTTATGTATTCGTTTATTGGTCTCTATCTTAGGTTTCGTCTTTAACTTGTAATTTTTTATTTTTATACTTTCTGTATTCGTTTCTTAGTCTCTGTCTTAATATAAAGGCATATAACTTGTATTTTTATACTTTATGTATTCGTTTATTGGTCTCTATCTTAGGTTTCGTCTATAACTTGTATTTTTTTATTTTTATACTTTCTGTATTCGTTTCTTAGTCTCTGTCTTAATATAAAGGCGTATAACTTGTATTTTTTTATACTTTATGTATTCGCTTATTGGTCTCTATCTTAGGTTTCGTCAATAACTTGTATTTTTTTATTTTTATACTTTCTGTATTCGTTTCTTAGTCTTTGTCTTAATGTTAAGGCATATAACTTGTATTTTTATACTTTATGTATTCGTTTCTTGGTTTCTATCTTAGGTTTCGTCTATAACTTGTAAATTTTTTAATTTTTATACTTTCTGTATTCGTTTCTTAGTCTCTGTCGAAATATAAAGGCATATAACTTGTATTTTATACTTTATGTATTCGTTTATTGGTCTTTATCTTAGGTTTCGTCTATAACTTGTATTTTTTTTTATTTTTATACTTTCTGTATTCGTTTCTTAGTCTCTGTTTTAATATAAAGGCGTATAACTTGTATTTTTTTATACTTTATGTATCCGCTTATTGGTCTCTACCTTAGGTTTCGTCTATAACTTGTATTTTTTTATTTTTATTCTTTCTGTATTCGTTTCTTAGTCTCTGTCTTAATGTAAAGGCATATAACTTGTATTTTTATACTTTATGTATTCGTTTATTGGCCTCTATAGGTTTCGTCTATAACTTGTATTTTTTTTTATTTTTATACTTTCTGTATTCGCTTCTTAGTCTTAGTCTTAATATAAAGGCATATAACTTGTATTTTTATACTTTATGTATTCGTTTATTGATCTTTATCTTAGGTTTCGTCTATAACTTGTATTTTTTTATTTTTATACTTTCTGTATTCGTTTCTTAGTCTCTGTCTTAATATAAAGGCATATAACTTGTATTTTTATACTTTATGTATTCGTTTATTGGTCTCTATCTTAGGTTTCGTCTATAACTTGTATTTTTTTTATTTTTATACTTTCTGTATTCGTTTCTTAGTCTCTGTCTTAATATAAATGCATATAACTTGTATTTTTATACTTTATGTATTCGTTTATTGGTCTTTATGTTAGGTTTCGTCTATAACTTGTATTTTTTTTTTATTTTTATACTTTCTGTATTCGTTTCTAAGTCTCTGTCTTAATATAAAGGCGTATAACTTGTATTTTTTTATACTTTATGTATCCGCTTATTGGTCTCTACCTAAGGTTTCGTCTATAACTTGTATTTTTTTATTTTTATTCTTTCTGTATTCGTTTCTTAGTCTCTGTCTTAATGTAAAGGCATATAACTTGTATTTTTATACTTTATGTATTCGTTTATTGGTCTCTATAGGTTTCGTCTATAACTTGTATTTTTTTTTATTTTTATACTTTCTGTATTCGTTTCTTAGTCTCTGTCTTAATATAAAGGCGTATAACTTGTATTTTTTTATACTTTATGTATTCGCTTATTGGTCTCTATCTTAGGTTTCGTCTATAACTTGTATTTTTTTATTTTTATACTTTCTGTATTCGTTTCTTAGTCTCTGTCTTAATATAAAGGCATATAACTTGTATTTTTATACTTTATGTATTCGTTTATTGGTCTCTATCTTAGGTTTTGTCTATAACTTGTATTTTTTTTATTTTTATACTTTCTGTATTCGTTTCTTAGTCTCTGTCTTAATATAAAGGCATATAACTTGTATTTCTATACTTTATGTATTCGTTTATTGGTCTCTATCTTAGGTTTCGTCTATAACTTGTATTTTTTTTTATTTTTATACTTTATGTATTCGTTTATTGGTCTCTATCTTAGGTTTCGTCTATAACTTGTATTTTTTTTATTTTTATACTTTCTGTATTCGTTTCTTAGTCTCTGTCTTAATATAAATGCATATAACTTGTATTTTTATACTTTATGTATTCGTTTATTGGTCTTTATGTTAGGTTTTGTCTATAACTTGTATTTTTTTTTTATTTTTATACTTTCTGTATTCGTTTCTTAGTCTTTGTCTTAATATAAAGGCGTATAACTTGTATTTTTTTATACTTTATGTATCCGCTTATTGGTCTCTACCTTAGGTTTCGTCTATAACTTGTATTTTTTTATTTTTATTCTTTCTGTATTCGTTTCTTAGTCTCTGTCTTAATGTAAAGGCATATAACTTGTATTTTTATACTTTATGTATTCGTTTATTGGTCTCTATAGGTTTCGTCTATAACTTGTATTTTTTTTTATTTTTATACTTTCTGTATTCGCTTCTTAGTCTTAGTCTTAATATAAAGGCATATAACTTGTATTTTTATACTTTATGTATTCGTTTATTGGTCTTTATCTTAGGTTTCGTCTATAACTTGTATTTTTTTTATTTTTATACTTTCTGTATTCGTTTCTTAGTCTCTGTCTTAATATAAAGGCGTATAACTTGTATTTTTTTATACGTTATGTATCCGCTTATTGGTCTCTACCTTAGGTTTCGTCTATAACTTGTATTTTTTAATTTTTATTCTTTCTGTATTCGTTTCTTAGTCTCTGTCTTAATGTAAAGGCATATAACTTGTATTTTTATACTTTATGTATTCGTTTATTGGTCTCTATAGGTTTCGTCTATAACTTGTATTTTTTTTATTTTTATACTTTCTGTATTCGCTTCTTAGTCTCAGTCTTAATATAAAGGCATATAACTTGTATTTTTATACTTTATGTATTCGTTTATTGGTCTCTATAGGTTTCGTCTATAACTTGTATTTTTTTTTATTTTTATACTTTCTGTATTCGTTTCTTAGTCTCTGTCTTAATATAAAGGCATATAACTTGTATTTCTATACTTTATGTATTCGTTTATTGGTCTCTATCTTAGGTTTCGTCCATAACTTGTATTTTTTTTTATTTTTATACTTTCTGTATTAGTTTCTTAGTCTCTGTCTTAATATAAAGGCGTATAACTTGTATTTTTTTATACTTTATGTATCCGCTTATTGGTCTCTACCTTGGGTTTCGTCTATAACTTGTATTTTTTTATTTTTATACTTTCTGTATTCGTTTCTTAGTCTCTGTCTTAATATAAAGGCATATAACTTGTATTTTTATACTTTATGTATTCGCTTATTGGTCTTTATGTTAGGTTTCGTCTATAACTTGTATTTTTTTTTATTTTTATACTTTCTGTATTCGTTTCTTAGTCTCTGTCTTAATATAAAGGCGTATAACTTGTATTTTTTTATACTTTATGTAATCGCTTATTGGTCTTTATCTTAGGTTTCGTCTATAACTTGTATTTTTTTTATTTTATACTTTCTGTATTCGTTTCTTAGTCTCTGTCTTAATGTAAAGGAATATAACTTGTATTTTTATACTTTATGTATTCGTTTCTTGGTCTCTATCTTAGGTTTCGTCTATAACTTGTATTTTTTTATTTTTATTCTTTCTGTATTCGTTTCTTAGTCTCTGTCTTAATGTAAAGGCATATAACTTGTATTTTTATACTTAATGTATTCGTTTATTGGTCTTTATCTTAGGTTTCGTCTATAACTTTTATTTTTTTTATTTTTATACTTTCTGTATTCGTTTCTTAGTCTCTGTCTTAATATAAAGGCGTATAACTTGTATTTTTTTATACTTTATGTATTCGCTTATTGGTCTCTATCTTAAGTTTCGTCTATAACTTGTATTTTTTTATTTTTATACTTTCTGTATTCGTTTCTTAGTCTCTGTCTTAATGTAAAGGAATATAACTTGTATTTTTATACTTAATGTATTCGTTTATTGGTCTTTATCTTAGGTTTCGTCTATAACTTTAATTTTTTTTATTTTTATACTTTCTGTATTCGTTTCTTAGTCTCTGTCTTAATATAAAGGCGTATAACTTGTATTTTTTATACTTTATGTATTCGCTTATTGGTCTCTATCTTAAGTTTCGTCCATAACTTGTATTTTTTTTATTTTTATACTTTCTGTATTCGTTTCTTAGTCTCTGTCTTAATATAAAGGCATATAACTTGTATTTTTATACTTTACGTATTCGTTTATTGGTCTTTATGTTAGGTTTCGTCTATAACTTGTATTTTTTTATACTTTATGTATCCGCTTATTGGTCTCTACCTTAGGTTTCGTCTATAACTTGTATTTTTATACTTTATGTATTCGTTTATTGGTCTCTATAGGTTTTGTCTATAACTTGTATTTTTTTTATTTTTATACTTTCTGTATTCGTTTCTTAGTCTCTGTCTTAATATAAAGGCGTATAACTTGTATTTTTTTATACTTTATGTATTCGTTTATTGGTCTCTATCTTAGGTTTCGTCTATAACTTGTATTTTTTTTATTTTTATACTTTCTGTATTCGTTTCTTAGTCTCTGTCTTAATGTAAAGGCATATAACTTGTATTTTTATACTTTATGTATTCGTTTATTGGTCTCTATAGGTTTCGTCTATAACTTGTATTTTTTTTATTTTTATACTTTCTGTATTCGTTTCTTAGTCTCTGTCTTAATATAAAGGCATATAACTTGTATTTTTATACTTTATGTATTCGTTTATTGGTCTTTATCTCAGGTTTCGTCTATAACTTGTATTTTTTTTTTATTTTTATACTTTCTGTATTCGTTTCTTAGTCTCTGTCTTAATATAAAGGCGTATAACTTGTATTTTTTATACTTTATGTATTCGTTTATTGGTCTCTATAGGTTTCGTCTATAACTTGTATTTTTTTTATTTTTATACTTTCTGTATTCGTTTCTTAGTCTCTGTCTTAATATAAAGGCATATAACTTGTATTTTATACTTTATGTATTCGTTTATTGGTCTTTATCTTAGGTTTCGTCTATAACTTGTATTTTTTTTATTTTTATACTTTCTGTATTCGTTTCTTAGTCTCTGTCTTAATATAAATGCATATAACTTGTATTTTTATACTTTATGTATTCGTTTATTGGTCTTTATGTTAGGTTTCGTCTATAACTTGTATTTTTTTTATTTTTATACTTTCTGTATTCGTTTCTTAGTCTCTGTCTTAATATAAAGGCGTATAACTTGTATTTTTTTATACTTTATGTATCCGCTTATTGGTCTCTACCTTAGGTTTCGTCTATAACTTGTATTTTTTTATTTTTATTCATTCTGTATTCGTTTCTTAGTCTCTGTCTTAATGTAAAGGCATATAACTTGTATTTTTATACTTTATGTATTCGTTTATTGGTCTCTATAGGTTTCGTCTATAACTTGTATTTTTTTTATTTTTATACTTTCTGTATTCGTTTCTTAGTCTCTGTCTTAATATAAAGGCATATAACTTGTATTTTTATACTTTATGTATTCGTTTATTGGTCTTTATCTCAGGTTTCGTCTATAACTTTTATTTTTTTTTATTTTTATACTTTCTGTATTCGTTTCTTAGTCTCTGTCTTAATATAAAGGCGTATAACTTGTATTTTTTATACTTTATGTATTCGTTTATTGGTCTCTATAGGTTTCGTCTATAACTTGTATTTTTTTTATTTTTATACTTTCTGTATTCGTTTCTTAGTCTCTGTCTTAATATAAAGGCGTATAACTTGTATTTTTTTATACTTTATGTAATCGCTTATTGGTCTTTATCTTAGGTTTCGTCTATAACTTGTATTTTTTTTATTTTTATACTTTCTGTATTCGTTTCTTAGTCTCTGTCTTAATGTAAAGGAATATAACTTGTATTTTTATACTTTATGTATTCGTTTCTTGGTCTCTATCTTAGGTTTCGTCTATAACTTGTATTTTTTTATTTTTATTCTTTCTGTATTCGTTTCTTAGTCTCTGTCTTAATGTAAAGGCATATAACTTGTATTTTTATACTTAATGTATTCGTTTATTGGTCTTTATCTTAGGTTTCGTCTATAACTTTTATTTTTTTTATTTTTATACTTTCTGTATTCGTTTCTTAGTCTCTGTCTTAATATAAAGGCGTATAACTTGTATTTTTTTATACTTTATGTATTCGCTTATTGGTCTCTATTTTAAGTTTCGTCTATAACTTGTATTTTTTTATTTTTATACTTTCTGTATTCGTTTCTTAGTCTCTGTCTTAATGTAAAGGAATATAACTTGTATTTTTATACTTAATGTATTCGTTTATTGGTCTTTATCTTAGGTTTCGTCTATAACTTTTATTTTTTTTATTTTTATACTTTCTGTATTCGTTTCTTAGTCTCTGTCTTAATATAAAGGCGTATAACTTGTATTTTTTATACTTTATGTATTCGCTTATTGGTCTCTATCTTAAGTTTCGTCCATAACTTGTATTTTTTTATTTTTATACTTTCTGTATTCGTTTCTTAGTCTCTGTCTTAATATAAAGGCATATAACTTGTATTTTTATACTTTACGTATTCGTTTATTGGTCTTTATGTTAGGTTTCGTCTATAACTTGTATTTTTTTATACTTTATGTATCCGCTTATTGGTCTCTACCTTAGGTTTCGTCTATAACTTGTATTTTTATACTTTATGTATTCGTTTATTGGTCTCTATAGGTTTTGTCTATAACTTGTATTTTTTTTATTTTTATACTTTCTGTATTCGTTTCTTAGTCTCTGTCTTAATATAAAGGCGTATAACTTGTATTTTTTTATACTTTATGTATTCGTTTATTGGTCTCTATCTTAGGTTTCGTCTATAACTTGTATTTTTTTTATTTTTATACTTTCTGTATTCGTTTCTTAGTCTCTGTCTTAATGTAAAGGCATATAACTTGTATTTTTATACTTTATGTATTCGTTTATTGGTCTCTATAGGTTTCGTCTATAACTTGTATTTTTTTTATTTTTATACTTTCTGTATTCGTTTCTTAGTCTCTGTCTTAATATAAAGGCATATAACTTGTATTTTTATACTTTATGTATTCGTTTATTGGTCTTTATCTCAGGTTTCGTCTATAACTTGTATTTTTTTTTATTTTTATACTTTCTGTATTCGTTTCTTAGTCTCTGTCTTAATATAAAGGCGTATAACTTGTATTTTTATACTTTATGTATTCGTTTATTGGTCTTTATCTCAGGTTTCGTCTATAACTTGTATTTTTTTTTATTTTTATACTTTCTGTATTCGTTTCTTAGTCTCTGTCTTAATATAAAGGCGTATAACTTGTATTTTTTTATACTTTATGTATTCGTTTATTGGTCTCTATCTTAGGTTTCGTCTATAACTTGTATTTTTTTTATTTTTATACTTTCTGTATTCGTTTCTTAGTCTCTGTCTTAATGTAAAGGCATATAACTTGTATTTTATACTTTATGTATTCGTTTATTGGTCTTTATCTTAGGTTTCGTCTATAACTTGTATTTTTTTTATTTTTATACTTTCTGTATTCGTTTCTTAGTCTCTGTCTTAATATAAATGCATATAACTTGTATTTTTATACTTTATGTATTCGTTTATTGGTCTTTATGTTAGGTTTCGTCTATAACTTGTATTTTTTTTATTTTTATACTTTCTGTATTCGTTTCTTAGTCTCTGTCTTAATATAAAGGCGTATAACTTGTATTTTTTTATACTTTATGTATTCGTTTATTGGTCTCTATCTTAGGTTTCGTCTATAACTTGTATTTTTTTTATTTTTATACTTTCTGTATTCGTTTCTTAGTCTCTGTCTTAATATAAAGGCATATAACTTGTATTTTTATACTTTATGTATTCGTTTATTGGTCTCTATAGGTTTCGTCTATAACTTGTATTTTTTTTATTTTTATACTTTCTGTATTCGTTTCTTAGTCTCTGTCTTAATATAAAGGCATATAACTTGTATTTTTATACTTTATGTATTCGTTTATTGGTCTTTATCTCAGGTTTCGTCTATAACTTGTATTTTTTTTTATTTTTATACTTTCTGTATTCGTTTCTTAGTCTCTGTCTTAATATAAAGGCGTATAACTTGTATTTTTTATACTTTATGTATTCGTTTATTGGTCTCTATAGGTTTCGTCTATAACTTGTATTTTTTTTATTTTTATACTTTCTGTATTCGTTTCTTAGTCTCTGTCTTAATATAAAGGCATATAACTTGTATTTTATACTTTATGTATTCGTTTATTGGTCTTTATCTTAGGTTTCGTCTATAACTTGTATTTTTTTTATTTTTATACTTTCTGTATTCGTTTCTTAGTCTCTGTCTTAATATAAATGCATATAACTTGTATTTTTATACTTTATGTATTCGTTTATTGGTCTTTATGTTAGGTTTCGTCTATAACTTGTATTTTTTTTATTTTTATACTTTCTGTATTCGTTTCTTAGTCTCTGTCTTAATATAAAGGCGTATAACTTGTATTTTTTTATACTTTATGTATCCGCTTATTGGTCTCTACCTTAGGTTTCGTCTATAACTTGTATTTTTTTATTTTTATTCATTCTGTATTCGTTTCTTAGTCTCTGTCTTAATGTAAAGGCATATAACTTGTATTTTTATACTTTATGTATTCGTTTATTGGTCTCTATAGGTTTCGTCTATAACTTGTATTTTTTTTATTTTTATACTTTCTGTATTCGTTTCTTAGTCTCTGTCTTAATATAAAGGCATATAACTTGTATTTTTATACTTTATGTATTCGTTTATTGGTCTTTATCTCAGGTTTCGTCTATAACTTTTATTTTTTTTTATTTTTATACTTTCTGTATTCGTTTCTTAGTCTCTGTCTTAATATAAAGGCGTATAACTTGTATTTTTTATACTTTATGTATTCGTTTATTGGTCTTTATCTCAGGTTTCGTCTATAACTTGTATTTTTTTTATTTTTATACTTTCTGTATTCGTTTCTTAGTCTCTGTCTTAATATAAATGCATATAACTTGTATTTTTATACTTTATGTATTCGTTTATTGGTCTTTATGTTAGGTTTCGTCTATAACTTGTATTTTTTTTTATTTTTATACTTTCTGTATTCGTTTCTTAGTCTCTGTCTTAATATAAAGGCGTATAACTTGTATTTTTTATACTTTATGTATCCGCTTATTGGTCTCTACCTTAGGTTTCGTCTATAACTTGTATTTTTTTATTTTTATTCCTTCTGTATTCGTTTCTTAGTCTCTGTCTTAATGTAAAGGCATATAACTTGTATTTTTATACTTTATGTATTCGTTTATTGGTCTCTATAGGTTTCGTCTATAACTTGTATTTTTTTTTTATTTTTATACTTTCTGTATTCGCTTCTTAGTCTTAGTCTTAATATAAAGGCATATAACTTGTATTTTTATACTTTATGTATTCGTTTATTGGTCTTTATCTTAGGTTTCGTCTATAACTTGTATTTTTTTTATTTTTATACTTTCTGTATTCGTTTGTTAGTCTCTGTCTTAATATAAAGGCGTATAACTTGTATTTTTTTATACGTTATGTATCCGCTTATTGGTCTCTACCTTAGGTTTCGTCTATAACTTGTATTTTTTTATTTTTATTCTTTCTGTATTCGTTTCTTAGTCTCTGTCTTAATGTAAAGGCATATAACTTGTATTTTTATACTTTATGTATTCGTTTATTGGTCTCTATAGGTTTCGTCTATAACTTGTATTTTTTTTATTTTTATACTTTTTGTATTCGCTTCTTAGTCTCAGTCTTAATATAAAGGCATATAACTTGTATTTTTATACTTTATGTATTCGTTTATTGGTCTCTATAGGTTTCGTCTATAACTTGTATTTTTTTTTATTTTTATACTTTCTGTATTCGCTTCTTAGTCTCAGTCTTAATATAAAGGCATATAACTTGTATTTTTATACTTTATGTATTCGTTTATTGGTCTCTATAGGTTTCGTCTATAACTTGTATTTTTTTTTATTTTTATACTTTCTGTATTCGTTTCTTAGTCTCTGTCTTAATATAAAGGCGTATAACTTGTATTTTTTTATACTTTATGTATCCGCTTATTGGTCTCTACCTTAGGTTTCGTCTATAACTTGTATTTTTTTATTTTTATACTTTCTGTATTCATCTCTTAGTCTTTGTCTTAATATAAAGGCATATAACTTGTATTTTTATACTTTATGTATTCGCTTATTGGTCTTTATGTTAGGTTTCGTCTATAACTTGTATTTTTTTTTATTTTTATACTTTCTGTATTCGTTTCTTAGTCTCTGTCTTAATATAAAGGCGTATAACTTGTATTTTTTTATACTTTATGTATCCGCTTATTGGTCTCTACCTAAGGTTTCGTCTATAACTTGTATTTTTTTATTTTTATTCTTTCTGTATTCGTTTCTTAGTCTCTGTCTTAATGTAAAGGCATATAACTTGTATTTTTATACTTTATGTATTCGTTTATTGGTCTCTATAGGTTTCGTCTATAACTTGTATTTTTTTTTATTTTTATACTTTCTGTATTCGTTTCTTAGTCTCTGTCTTAATATAAAGGCGTATAACTTGTATTTTTTTATACTTTATGTATTCGCTTATTGGTCTCTATCTTAGGTTTCGTCTATAACTTGTATTTTTTTATTTTTATACTTTCTGTATTCGTTTCTTAGTCTCTGTCTTAATATAAAGGCATATAACTTGTATTTTTATACTTTATGTATTCGTTTATTGGTCTCTATCTTAGGTTTTGTCTATAACTTGTATTTTTTTTATTTTTATACTTTCTGTATTCGTTTCTTAGTCTCTGTCTTAATATAAAGGCATATAACTTGTATTTCTATACTTTATGTATTCGTTTATTGGTCTCTATCTTAGGTTTCGTCTATAACTTGTATTTTTTTTTATTTTTATACTTTATGTATTCGTTTATTGGTCTCTATCTTAGGTTTCGTCTATAACTTGTATTTTTTTTATTTTTATACTTTCTGTATTCGTTTCTTAGTCTCTGTCTTAATATAAATGCATATAACTTGTATTTTTATACTTTATGTATTCGTTTATTGGTCTTTATGTTAGGTTTTGTCTATAACTTGTATTTTTTTTTTATTTTTATACTTTCTGTATTCGTTTCTTAGTCTTTGTCTTAATATAAAGGCGTATAACTTGTATTTTTTTATACTTTATGTATCCGCTTATTGGTCTCTACCTTAGGTTTCGTCTATAACTTGTATTTTTTTATTTTTATTCTTTCTGTATTCGTTTCTTAGTCTCTGTCTTAATGTAAAGGCATATAACTTGTATTTTTATACTTTATGTATTCGTTTATTGGTCTCTATAGGTTTCGTCTATAACTTGTATTTTTTTTTATTTTTATACTTTCTGTATTCGCTTCTTAGTCTTAGTCTTAATATAAAGGCATATAACTTGTATTTTTATACTTTATGTATTCGTTTATTGGTCTTTATCTTAGGTTTCGTCTATAACTTGTATTTTTTTTATTTTTATACTTTCTGTATTCGTTTCTTAGTCTCTGTCTTAATATAAAGGCGTATAACTTGTATTTTTTTATACGTTATGTATCCGCTTATTGGTCTCTACCTTAGGTTTCGTCTATAACTTGTATTTTTTAATTTTTATTCTTTCTGTATTCGTTTCTTAGTCTCTGTCTTAATGTAAAGGCATATAACTTGTATTTTTATACTTTATGTATTCGTTTATTGGTCTCTATAGGTTTCGTCTATAACTTGTATTTTTTTTATTTTTATACTTTCTGTATTCGCTTCTTAGTCTCAGTCTTAATATAAAGGCATATAACTTGTATTTTTATACTTTATGTATTCGTTTATTGGTCTCTATAGGTTTCGTCTATAACTTGTATTTTTTTTTATTTTTATACTTTCTGTATTCGTTTCTTAGTCTCTGTCTTAATATAAAGGCATATAACTTGTATTTCTATACTTTATGTATTCGTTTATTGGTCTCTATCTTAGGTTTCGTCCATAACTTGTATTTTTTTTTATTTTTATACTTTCTGTATTAGTTTCTTAGTCTCTGTCTTAATATAAAGGCGTATAACTTGTATTTTTTTATACTTTATGTATCCGCTTATTGGTCTCTACCTTGGGTTTCGTCTATAACTTGTATTTTTTTATTTTTATACTTTCTGTATTCGTTTCTTAGTCTCTGTCTTAATATAAAGGCATATAACTTGTATTTTTATACTTTATGTATTCGCTTATTGGTCTTTATGTTAGGTTTCGTCTATAACTTGTATTTTTTTTTATTTTTATACTTTCTGTATTCGTTTCTTAGTCTCTGTCTTAATATAAAGGCGTATAACTTGTATTTTTTTATACTTTATGTAATCGCTTATTGGTCTTTATCTTAGGTTTCGTCTATAACTTGTATTTTTTTTATTTTTATACTTTCTGTATTCGTTTCTTAGTCTCTGTCTTAATGTAAAGGAATATAACTTGTATTTTTATACTTTATGTATTCGTTTCTTGGTCTCTATCTTAGGTTTCGTCTATAACTTGTATTTTTTTATTTTTATTCTTTCTGTATTCGTTTCTTAGTCTCTGTCTTAATGTAAAGGCATATAACTTGTATTTTTATACTTAATGTATTCGTTTATTGGTCTTTATCTTAGGTTTCGTCTATAACTTTTATTTTTTTTATTTTTATACTTTCTGTATTCGTTTCTTAGTCTCTGTCTTAATATAAAGGCGTATAACTTGTATTTTTTTATACTTTATGTATTCGCTTATTGGTCTCTATCTTAAGTTTCGTCTATAACTTGTATTTTTTTATTTTTATACTTTCTGTATTCGTTTCTTAGTCTCTGTCTTAATGTAAAGGAATATAACTTGTATTTTTATACTTAATGTATTCGTTTATTGGTCTTTATCTTAGGTTTCGTCTATAACTTTAATTTTTTTTATTTTTATACTTTCTGTATTCGTTTCTTAGTCTCTGTCTTAATATAAAGGCGTATAACTTGTATTTTTTATACTTTATGTATTCGCTTATTGGTCTCTATCTTAAGTTTCGTCCATAACTTGTATTTTTTTTATTTTTATACTTTCTGTATTCGTTTCTTAGTCTCTGTCTTAATATAAAGGCATATAACTTGTATTTTTATACTTTACGTATTCGTTTATTGGTCTTTATGTTAGGTTTCGTCTATAACTTGTATTTTTTTATACTTTATGTATCCGCTTATTGGTCTCTACCTTAGGTTTCGTCTATAACTTGTATTTTTATACTTTATGTATTCGTTTATTGGTCTCTATAGGTTTTGTCTATAACTTGTATTTTTTTTATTTTTATACTTTCTGTATTCGTTTCTTAGTCTCTGTCTTAATATAAAGGCGTATAACTTGTATTTTTTTATACTTTATGTATTCGTTTATTGGTCTCTATCTTAGGTTTCGTCTATAACTTGTATTTTTTTTATTTTTATACTTTCTGTATTCGTTTCTTAGTCTCTGTCTTAATGTAAAGGCATATAACTTGTATTTTTATACTTTATGTATTCGTTTATTGGTCTCTATAGGTTTCGTCTATAACTTGTATTTTTTTTATTTTTATACTTTCTGTATTCGTTTCTTAGTCTCTGTCTTAATATAAAGGCATATAACTTGTATTTTTATACTTTATGTATTCGTTTATTGGTCTTTATCTCAGGTTTCGTCTATAACTTGTATTTTTTTTTTATTTTTATACTTTCTGTATTCGTTTCTTAGTCTCTGTCTTAATATAAAGGCGTATAACTTGTATTTTTTATACTTTATGTATTCGTTTATTGGTCTCTATAGGTTTCGTCTATAACTTGTATTTTTTTTATTTTTATACTTTCTGTATTCGTTTCTTAGTCTCTGTCTTAATATAAAGGCATATAACTTGTATTTTATACTTTATGTATTCGTTTATTGGTCTTTATCTTAGGTTTCGTCTATAACTTGTATTTTTTTTATTTTTATACTTTCTGTATTCGTTTCTTAGTCTCTGTCTTAATATAAATGCATATAACTTGTATTTTTATACTTTATGTATTCGTTTATTGGTCTTTATGTTAGGTTTCGTCTATAACTTGTATTTTTTTTATTTTTATACTTTCTGTATTCGTTTCTTAGTCTCTGTCTTAATATAAAGGCGTATAACTTGTATTTTTTTATACTTTATGTATCCGCTTATTGGTCTCTACCTTAGGTTTCGTCTATAACTTGTATTTTTTTATTTTTATTCATTCTGTATTCGTTTCTTAGTCTCTGTCTTAATGTAAAGGCATATAACTTGTATTTTTATACTTTATGTATTCGTTTATTGGTCTCTATAGGTTTCGTCTATAACTTGTATTTTTTTTATTTTTATACTTTCTGTATTCGTTTCTTAGTCTCTGTCTTAATATAAAGGCATATAACTTGTATTTTTATACTTTATGTATTCGTTTATTGGTCTTTATCTCAGGTTTCGTCTATAACTTTTATTTTTTTTTATTTTTATACTTTCTGTATTCGTTTCTTAGTCTCTGTCTTAATATAAAGGCGTATAACTTGTATTTTTTATACTTTATGTATTCGTTTATTGGTCTCTATAGGTTTTGTCTATAACTTGTATTTTTTTTATTTTTATACTTTCTGTATTCGTTTCTTAGTCTCTGTCTTAATATAAAGGCGTATAACTTGTATTTTTTTATACTTTATGTAATCGCTTATTGGTCTTTATCTTAGGTTTCGTCTATAACTTGTATTTTTTTTATTTTTATACTTTCTGTATTCGTTTCTTAGTCTCTGTCTTAATGTAAAGGAATATAACTTGTATTTTTATACTTTATGTATTCGTTTCTTGGTCTCTATCTTAGGTTTCGTCTATAACTTGTATTTTTTTATTTTTATTCTTTCTGTATTCGTTTCTTAGTCTCTGTCTTAATGTAAAGGCATATAACTTGTATTTTTATACTTAATGTATTCGTTTATTGGTCTTTATCTTAGGTTTCGTCTATAACTTTTATTTTTTTTATTTTTATACTTTCTGTATTCGTTTCTTAGTCTCTGTCTTAATATAAAGGCGTATAACTTGTATTTTTTTATACTTTATGTATTCGCTTATTGGTCTCTATCTTAAGTTTCGTCTATAACTTGTATTTTTTTATTTTTATACTTTCTGTATTCGTTTCTTAGTCTCTGTCTTAATGTAAAGGAATATAACTTGTATTTTTATACTTAATGTATTCGTTTATTGGTCTTTATCTTAGGTTTCGTCTATAACTTTTATTTTTTTTATTTTTATACTTTCTGTATTCGTTTCTTAGTCTCTGTCTTAATATAAAGGCGTATAACTTGTATTTTTTATACTTTATGTATTCGCTTATTGGTCTCTATCTTAAGTTTCGTCCATAACTTGTATTTTTTTTATTTTTATACTTTCTGTATTCGTTTCTTAGTCTCTGTCTTAATATAAAGGCATATAACTTGTATTTTTATACTTTACGTATTCGTTTATTGGTCTTTATGTTAGGTTTCGTCTATAACTTGTATTTTTTTATACTTTATGTATCCGCTTATTGGTCTCTACCTTAGGTTTCGTCTATAACTTGTATTTTTATACTTTATGTATTCGTTTATTGGTCTCTATAGGTTTTGTCTATAACTTGTATTTTTTTTATTTTTATACTTTCTGTATTCGTTTCTTAGTCTCTGTCTTAATATAAAGGCGTATAACTTGTATTTTTTTATACTTTATGTATTCGTTTATTGGTCTCTATCTTAGGTTTCGTCTATAACTTGTATTTTTTTTATTTTTATACTTTCTGTATTCGTTTCTTAGTCTCTGTCTTAATGTAAAGGCATATAACTTGTATTTTTATACTTTATGTATTCGTTTATTGGTCTCTATAGGTTTCGTCTATAACTGGTATTTTTTTTATTTTTATACTTTCTGTATTCGTTTCTTAGTCTCTGTCTTAATATAAAGGCATATAACTTGTATTTTTATACTTTATGTATTCGTTTATTGGTCTTTATCTCAGGTTTCGTCTATAACTTGTATTTTTTTTTATTTTTATACTTTCTGTATTCGTTTCTTAGTCTCTGTCTTAATATAAAGGCGTATAACTTGTATTTTTATACTTTATGTATTCGTTTATTGGTCTTTATCTCAGGTTTCGTCTATAACTTGTATTTTTTTTTATTTTTATACTTTCTGTATTCGTTTCTTAGTCTCTGTCTTAATATAAAGGCGTATAACTTGTATTTTTTTATACTTTATGTATTCGTTTATTGGTCTCTATCTTAGGTTTCGTCTATAACTTGTATTTTTTTTATTTTTATACTTTCTGTATTCGTTTCTTAGTCTCTGTCTTAATGTAAAGGCATATAACTTGTATTTTATACTTTATGTATTCGTTTATTGGTCTTTATCTTAGGTTTCGTCTATAACTTGTATTTTTTTTATTTTTATACTTTCTGTATTCGTTTCTTAGTCTCTGTCTTAATATAAATGCATATAACTTGTATTTTTATACTTTATGTATTCGTTTATTGGTCTTTATGTTAGGTTTCGTCTATAACTTGTATTTTTTTTATTTTTATACTTTCTGTATTCGTTTCTTAGTCTCTGTCTTAATATAAAGGCGTATAACTTGTATTTTTTTATACTTTATGTATTCGTTTATTGGTCTCTATCTTAGGTTTCGTCTATAACTTGTATTTTTTTTATTTTTATACTTTCTGTATTCGTTTCTTAGTCTCTGTCTTAATATAAAGGCATATAACTTGTATTTTTATACTTTATGTATTCGTTTATTGGTCTCTATAGGTTTCGTCTATAACTTGTATTTTTTTTATTTTTATACTTTCTGTATTCGTTTCTTAGTCTCTGTCTTAATATAAAGGCATATAACTTGTATTTTTATACTTTATGTATTCGTTTATTGGTCTTTATCTCAGGTTTCGTCTATAACTTGTATTTTTTTTTATTTTTATACTTTCTGTATTCGTTTCTTAGTCTCTGTCTTAATATAAAGGCGTATAACTTGTATTTTTTATACTTTATGTATTCGTTTATTGGTCTCTATAGGTTTCGTCTATAACTTGTATTTTTTTTATTTTTATACTTTCTGTATTCGTTTCTTAGTCTCTGTCTTAATATAAAGGCATATAACTTGTATTTTATACTTTATGTATTCGTTTATTGGTCTTTATCTTAGGTTTCGTCTATAACTTGTATTTTTTTTATTTTTATACTTTCTGTATTCGTTTCTTAGTCTCTGTCTTAATATAAATGCATATAACTTGTATTTTTATACTTTATGTATTCGTTTATTGGTCTTTATGTTAGGTTTCGTCTATAACTTGTATTTTTTTTATTTTTATACTTTCTGTATTCGTTTCTTAGTCTCTGTCTTAATATAAAGGCGTATAACTTGTATTTTTTTATACTTTATGTATCCGCTTATTGGTCTCTACCTTAGGTTTCGTCTATAACTTGTATTTTTTTATTTTTATTCATTCTGTATTCGTTTCTTAGTCTCTGTCTTAATGTAAAGGCATATAACTTGTATTTTTATACTTTATGTATTCGTTTATTGGTCTCTATAGGTTTCGTCTATAACTTGTATTTTTTTTATTTTTATACTTTCTGTATTCGTTTCTTAGTCTCTGTCTTAATATAAAGGCATATAACTTGTATTTTTATACTTTATGTATTCGTTTATTGGTCTTTATCTCAGGTTTCGTCTATAACTTTTATTTTTTTTTATTTTTATACTTTCTGTATTCGTTTCTTAGTCTCTGTCTTAATATAAAGGCGTATAACTTGTATTTTTTATACTTTATGTATTCGTTTATTGGTCTTTATCTCAGGTTTCGTCTATAACTTGTATTTTTTTTATTTTTATACTTTCTGTATTCGTTTCTTAGTCTCTGTCTTAATATAAATGCATATAACTTGTATTTTTATACTTTATGTATTCGTTTATTGGTCTTTATGTTAGGTTTCGTCTATAACTTGTATTTTTTTTTATTTTTATACTTTCTGTATTCGTTTCTTAGTCTCTGTCTTAATATAAAGGCGTATAACTTGTATTTTTTATACTTTATGTATCCGCTTATTGGTCTCTACCTTAGGTTTCGTCTATAACTTGTATTTTTTTATTTTTATTCCTTCTGTATTCGTTTCTTAGTCTCTGTCTTAATGTAAAGGCATATAACTTGTATTTTTATACTTTATGTATTCGTTTATTGGTCTCTATAGGTTTCGTCTATAACTTGTATTTTTTTTTTATTTTTATACTTTCTGTATTCGCTTCTTAGTCTTAGTCTTAATATAAAGGCATATAACTTGTATTTTTATACTTTATGTATTCGTTTATTGGTCTTTATCTTAGGTTTCGTCTATAACTTGTATTTTTTTTATTTTTATACTTTCTGTATTCGTTTGTTAGTCTCTGTCTTAATATAAAGGCGTATAACTTGTATTTTTTTATACGTTATGTATCCGCTTATTGGTCTCTACCTTAGGTTTCGTCTATAACTTGTATTTTTTTATTTTTATTCTTTCTGTATTCGTTTCTTAGTCTCTGTCTTAATGTAAAGGCATATAACTTGTATTTTTATACTTTATGTATTCGTTTATTGGTCTCTATAGGTTTCGTCTATAACTTGTATTTTTTTTATTTTTATACTTTCTGTATTCGCTTCTTAGTCTCAGTCTTAATATAAAGGCATATAACTTGTATTTTTATACTTTATGTATTCGTTTATTGGTCTCTATAGGTTTCGTCTATAACTTGTATTTTTTTTTATTTTTATACTTTCTGTATTCGCTTCTTAGTCTCAGTCTTAATATAAAGGCATATAACTTGTATTTTTATACTTTATGTATTCGTTTATTGGTCTCTATAGGTTTCGTCTATAACTTGTATTTTTTTTTATTTTTATACTTTCTGTATTCGTTTCTTAGTCTCTGTCTTAATATAAAGGCGTATAACTTGTATTTTTTTATACTTTATGTATCCGCTTATTGGTCTCTACCTTAGGTTTCGTCTATAACTTGTATTTTTTTATTTTTATACTTTCTGTATTCATTTCTTAGTCTTTGTCTTAATATAAAGGCATATAACTTGTATTTTTATACTTTATGTATTCGCTTATTGGTCTTTATGTTAGGTTTCGTCTATAACTTGTATTTTTTTTTATTTTTATACTTTCTGTATTCGTTTCTTAGTCTCTGTCTTAATATAAAGGCGTATAACTTGTATTTTTTTATACTTTATGTATTCGCTTATTGGTCTTTATCTTAGGTTTCGTCTATAACTTGTATTTTTTTTATTTTTATACTTTCTGTATTCGTTTCTTAGTCTCTGTCTTAATATAAAGGCGTATAACTTGTATTTTTTTATACTTTATGTATTCGCTTATTGGTCTCTATCTTAAGTTTCGTCTATAACTTGTATTTTTTTATTTTTATACTTTCTGTATTCGTTTCTTAGTCTCTGTCTTAATGTAAAGGAATATAACTTGTATTTTTATACTTTATGTATTCGTTTCTTGGTCTCTATCTTAGGTTTCGTCTATAACTTGTATTTTTTTTATTTTTACAGTTTCTGTATTCGTTTCTTAGTCTCTGTCTTAATATAAAGGCATATAACTTGTATTTTTATACTTTACGTATTCGTTTATTGGTCTTTATGTTAGGTTTCGTCTATAACTTGTATTTTTTTATACTTTATGTATCCGCTTATTGGTCTCTACCTTAGGTTTCGTCTATAACTTGTATTTTTATACTTTATGTATTCGTTTATTGGTCTCTATAGGTTTCGTCTATAACTTGTATTTTTTTTATTTTTATACTTTCTGTATTCGTTTCTTAGTCTCTGTCTTAATATAAAGGCGTATAACTTGTATTTTTTTATACTTTATGTATTCGTTTATTGGTCTCTATCTTAGGTTTCGTCTATAACTTGTATTTTTTTTATTTTTATACTTTCTGTATTCGTTTCTTAGTCTCTGTCTTAATATAAAGGCATATAACTTGTATTTTTATACTTTATGTATTCGTTTATTGGTCTTTATGTTAGGTTTCGTCTATAACTTGTATTTTTTTTATTTTTATACTTTCTGTATTCGTTTCTTAGTCTCTGTCTTAATATAAAGGCGTATAACTTGTATTTTTTTATACTTTATGTATCCGCTTATTGGTCTCTACCTTAGGTTTCGTCTATAACTTGTATTTTTTTATTTTTATTCATTCTGTATTCGTTTCTTAGTCTCTGTCTTAATGTAAAGGCATATAACTTGTATTTTTATACTTTATGTATTCGTTTATTGGTCTCTATAGGTTTCGTCTATAACTTGTATTTTTTTTATTTTTATACTTTCTGTATTCGTTTCTTAGTCTCTGTCTTAATATAAAGGCATATAACTTGTATTTTTATACTTTATGTATTCGTTTATTGGTCTTTATCTCAGGTTTCGTCTATAACTTGTATTTTTTTTTATTTTTATACTTTCTGTATTCGTTTCTTAGTCTCTGTCTTAATATAAAGGCGTATAACTTGTATTTTTTATACTTTATGTATTCGTTTATTGGTCTCTATAGGTTTCGTCTATAACTTGTATTTTTTTTATTTTTATACTTTCTGTATTCGTTTCTTAGTCTCTGTCTTAATATAAAGGCATATAACTTGTATTTTATACTTTATGTATTCGTTTATTGGTCTTTATCTTAGGTTTCGTCTATAACTTGTATTTTTTTTTTATTTTTATACTTTCTGTATTCGTTTCTTAGTCTCTGTCTTAATATAAAGGCGTATAACTTGTATTTTTTATACTTTATGTATTCGTTTATTGGTCTCTATCATAGGTTTCGTCTATAACTTGTATTTTTTTTATTTTTATACTTTCTGTATTCGTTTCTTAGTCTCTGTCTTAATATAAAGGCGTATAACTTGTATTTTTTTATACTTTATGTATCCGCTTATTGGTCTCTACCTTAGGTTTCGTCTATAACTTGTATTTTTTTATTTTTATTCTTTTTGTATTCGTTTCTTAGTCTCTGTCTTAATGTAAAGGCATATAACTTGTATTTTTATACTTTATGTATTCGTTTATTGGTCTCTATAGGTTTCGACTATAACTTGTTTTTTTTTTTATTTTTATACTTTCTGTATTCGCTTCTTAGTCTTAGTCTTAATATAAAGGCATATAACTTGTATTTTTATACTTTATGTATTCGTTTATTGGTCTTTATCTTAGGTTTCGTCTATAACTTGTATTTTTTTTATTTTTATACTTTCTGTATTCGTTTCTTAGTCTCTGTCTTAATATAAAGGCGTATAACTTGTATTTTTTTATACATTATGTATCCGCTTATTGGTCTCTACTTTAGGTTTCGTCTATAACTTGTATTTTTTTATTTTTATTCTTTCTGTATTCGTTTCTTAGTCTCTGTCTTAATGTAAAGGCATATAACTTGTATTTTTATACTTTATGTATTCGTTTATTGGTCTCTATAGGTTTCGTCTATAACTTGTATTTTTTTTATTTTTATACTTTCTGTATTCGCTTCTTAGTCTCAGTCTTAATATAAAGGCATATAACTTGTATTTTTATACTTTATGTATTCGTTTATTGGTCTTTATCTTAGGTTTCGTCTATAACTTGTATTTTTTTTTATTTTTATACTTTCTGTATTCGTTTCTTAGTCTCTGTCTTAATATAAAGGCATATAACTTGTATTTTTTTTAGTTTTATACTTTCTGTATTCGTTTCTTAGTCTCTGTCTTAATATAAAGGCGTATAACTTGTATTTTTTATACTTTATGTATTCGTTTATTGGTCTCTATCATAGGTTTCGTCTATAACTTGTATTTTTTTTATTTTTATACTTTCTGTATTCGTTTCTTAGTCTCTGTCTTAATATAAAGGCGTATAACTTGTATTTTTTTATACTTTATGTATCCGCTTATTGGTCTCTACCTTAGGTTTCGTCTATAACTTGTATTTTTTTATTTTTATTCTTTTTGTATTCGTTTCTTAGTCTCTGTCTTAATGTAAAGGCATATAACTTGTATTTTTATACTTTATGTATTCGTTTATTGGTCTCTATAGGTTTCGACTATAACTTGTATTTTTTTTATTTTTATACTTTCTGTATTCGTTTCTTAGTCTCTGTCTTAATATAAAGGCGTATAACTTGTATTTTTTATACTTTATGTATTCGTTTATTGGTCTCTATCATAGGTTTCGTCTATAACTTGTATTTTTTTTATTTTTATACTTTCTGTATTCGTTTCTTAGTCTCTGTCTTAATATAAAGGCGTATAACTTGTATTTTTTATACTTTATGTATCCGCTTATTGGTCTCTACCTTAGGTTTCGTCTATAACTTGTATTTTTTTATTTTTATTCTTTCTGTATTCGTTTCTTAGTCTCTGTCTTAATGTAAAGGCATATAACTTGTATTTTTATACTTTATGTATTCGTTTATTGGTCTCTATAGGTTTCGTCTATAACTTGTATTTTTTTTTATTTTTATACTTTCTGTATTCGCTTCTTAGTCTTAGTCTTAATATAAAGGCATATAACTTGTATTTTTATACTTTATGTATTCGTTTATTGGTCTTTATCTTAGGTTTCGTCTATAACTTGTATTTTTTTTATTTTTATACTTTCTGTATTCGTTTCTTAGTCTCTGTCTTAATATAAAGGCGTATAACTTGTATTTTTTTATACGTTATGTATCCGCTTATTGGTCCCTACCTTAGGTTTCGTCTATAACTTGTATTTTTTTATTTTTATTCGTTCTGTGTTCGTTTCTTAGTCTCTGTCTTAATGTAAAGGCATATAACTTGTATTTTTATACTTTATGTATTCGTTTATTGGTCTCTATTGGTTTCGTCTATAACTTGTATTTTTTTTATTTTTATACTTTCTGTGTTCGCTTCTTAGTCTCAGTCTTAATATAAAGGCATATAACTTGTATTTTTATACTTTATGTATTCGTTTATTGGTCTTTATCTTAGGTTTCGTCTATAACTTGTATTTTTTTTATTTTTATACTTTCTGTATTCGTTTCTTAGTCTCTGTCTTAATATAAAGGCATATAACTTGTATTTTTATACTTTACGTATTCGTTTATTGGTCTTTATGTTAGGTTTCGTCTATAACTTGTATTTTTTTATACTTTATGTATCCGCTTATTGGTCTCTACCTTAGGTTTCGTCTATAACTTGTATTTTTATACTTTATGTATTCGTTTATTGGTCTCTATAGGTTTTGTCTATAACTTGTATTTTTTTTATTTTTATACTTTCTGTATTCGTTTCTTAGTCTCTGTCTTAATATAAAGGCGTATAACTTGTATTTTTTTATACTTTATGTATTCGTTTATTGGTCTCTATCTTAGGTTTCGTCTATAACTTGTATTTTTTTTATTTTTATACTTTCTGTATTCGTTTCTTAGTCTCTGTCTTAATGTAAAGGCATATAACTTGTATTTTTATACTTTATGTATTCGTTTATTGGTCTCTATAGGTTTCGTCTATAACTTGTATTTTTTTTATTTTTATACTTTCTGTATTCGTTTCTTAGTCTCTGTCTTAATATAAAGGCATATAACTTGTATTTTTATACTTTATGTATTCGTTTATTGGTCTTTATCTCAGGTTTCGTCTATAACTTGTATTTTTTTTTATTTTCATACTTTCTGTATTCGTTTCTTAGTCTCTGTCTTAATATAAAGGCGTATAACTTGTATTTTTTATACTTTATGTATTCGTTTATTGGTCTCTATAGGTTTCGTCTATAACTTGTATTTTTTTTATTTTTATACTTTCTGTATTCGTTTCTTAGTCTCTGTCTTAATATAAAGGCATATAACTTGTATTTTATACCTTATGTATTCGTTTATTGGTCTTTATCTTAGGTTTCGTCTATAACTTGTATTTTTTTTATTTTTATACTTTCTGTATTCGTTTCTTAGTCTCTGTCTTAATATAAATGCATATAACTTGTATTTTTATACTTTATGTATTCGTTTATTGGTCTTTATGTTAGGTTTCGTCTATAACTTGTATTTTTTTTATTTTTATACTTTCTGTATTCGTTTCTTAGTCTCTGTCTTAATATAAAGGCGTATAACTTGTATTTTTTTATACTTTATGTATCCGCTTATTGGTCTCTACCTTAGGTTTCGTCTATAACTTGTATTTTTTTATTTTTATTCATTCTGTATTCGTTTCTTAGTCTCTGTCTTAATGTAAAGGCATATAACTTGTATTTTTATACTTTATGTATTCGTTTATTGGTCTCTATAGGTTTCGTCTATAACTTGTATTTTTTTTATTTTTATACTTTCTGTATTCGTTTCTTAGTCTCTGTCTTAATATAAAGGCATATAACTTGTATTTTTATACTTTATGTATTCGTTTATTGGTCTTTATCTCAGGTTTCGTCTATAACTTTTATTTTTTTTTATTTTTATACTTTCTGTATTCGTTTCTTAGTCTCTGTCTTAATATAAAGGCGTATAACTTGTATTTTTTATACTTTATGTATTCGTTTATTGGTCTCTATAGGTTTCGTCTATAACTTGTATTTTTTTTATTTTTATACTTTCTGTATTCGTTTCTTAGTCTCTGTCTTAATATAAAGGCGTATAACTTGTATTTTTTTATACTTTATGTAATCGCTTATTGGTCTTTATCTTAGGTTTCGTCTATAACTTGTATTTTTTTTATTTTTATACTTTCTGTATTCGTTTCTTAGTCTCTGTCTTAATGTAAAGGAATATAACTTGTATTTTTATACTTTATGTATTCGTTTCTTGGTCTCTATCTTAGGTTTCGTCTATAACTTGTATTTTTTTATTTTTATTCTTTCTGTATTCGTTTCTTAGTCTCTGTCTTAATGTAAAGGCATATAACTTGTATTTTTATACTTAATGTATTCGTTTATTGGTCTTTATCTTAGGTTTCGTCTATAACTTTTATTTTTTTTATTTTTATACTTTCTGTATTCGTTTCTTAGTCTCTGTCTTAATATAAAGGCATATAACTTGTATTTTATACTTTATGTATTCGTTTATTGGTCTTTATCTTAGGTTTCGTCTATAACTTGTATTTTTTTTATTTTTATACTTTCTGTATTCGTTTCTTAGTCTCTGTCTTAATATAAATGCATATAACTTGTATTTTTATACTTTATGTATTCGTTTATTGGTCTTTATGTTAGGTTTCGTCTATAACTTGTATTTTTTTTATTTTTATACTTTCTGTATTCGTTTCTTAGTCTCTGTCTTAATATAAAGGCGTATAACTTGTATTTTTTTATACTTTATGTATCCGCTTATTGGTCTCTACCTTAGGTTTCGTCCATAACTTGTATTTTTTTATTTTTATTCATTCTGTATTCGTTTCTTAGTCTCTGTCTTAATGTAAAGGCATATAACTTGTATTTTTATACTTTATGTATTCGTTTATTGGTCTCTATAGGTTTCGTCTATAACTTGTATTTTTTTTATTTTTATACTTTCTGTATTCGTTTCTTAGTCTCTGTCTTAATATAAAGGCATATAACTTGTATTTTTATACTTTATGTATTCGTTTATTGGTCTTTATCTCAGGTTTCGTCTATAACTTTTATTTTTTTTTATTTTTATACTTTCTGTATTCGTTTCTTAGTCTCTGTCTTAATATAAAGGCGTATAACTTGTATTTTTTATACTTTATGTATTCGTTTATTGGTCTCTATAGGTTTCGTCTATAACTTGTATTTTTTTTATTTTTATACTTTCTGTATTCGTTTCTTAGTCTCTGTCTTAATATAAAGGCGTATAACTTGTATTTTTTTATACTTTATGTAATCGCTTATTGGTCTTTATCTTAGGTTTCGTCTATAACTTGTATTTTTTTTATTTTTATACTTTCTGTATTCGTTTCTTAGTCTCTGTCTTAATGTAAAGGAATATAACTTGTATTTTTATACTTTATGTATTCGTTTCTTGGTCTCTATCTTAGGTTTCGTCTATAACTTGTATTTTTTTATTTTTATTCTTTCTGTATTCGTTTCTTAGTCTCTGTCTTAATGTAAAGGCATATAACTTGTATTTTTATACTTAATGTATTCGTTTATTGGTCTTTATCTTAGGTTTCGTCTATAACTTTTATTTTTTTTATTTTTATACTTTCTGTATTCGTTTCTTAGTCTCTGTCTTAATATAAAGGCGTATAACTTGTATTTTTTTATACTTTATGTATTCGCTTATTGGTCTCTATCTTAAGTTTCGTCTATAACTTGTATTTTTTTATTTTTATACTTTCTGTATTCGTTTCTTAGTCTCTGTCTTAATGTAAAGGAATATAACTTGTATTTTTATACTTAATGTATTCGTTTATTGGTCTTTATCTTAGGTTTCGTCTATAACTTTTATTTTTTTTATTTTTATACTTTCTGTATTCGTTTCTTAGTCTCTGTCTTAATATAAAGGCGTATAACTTGTATTTTTTATACTTTATGTATTCGCTTATTGGTCTCTATCTTAAGTTTCGTCCATAACTTGTATTTTTTTTATTTTTATACTTTCTGTATTCGTTTCTTAGTCTCTGTCTTAATATAAAGGCATATAACTTGTATTTTTATACTTTACGTATTCGTTTATTGGTCTTTATGTTAGGTTTCGTCTATAACTTGTATTTTTTTATACTTTATGTATCCGCTTATTGGTCTCTACCTTAGGTTTCGTCTATAACTTGTATTTTTTATACTTTATGTATTCGCTTATTGGTCTCTATCTTAAGTTTCGTCCATAACTTGTATTTTTTTTATTTTTATACTTTCTGTATTCGTTTCTTAGTCTCTGTCTTAATATAAAGGCGTATAACTTGTATTTTTTTATACTTTATGTATCCGCTTATTGGTCTCTACCTTAGGTTTCGTCTATAACTTGTATTTTTTTATTTTTATTCATTCTGTATTCGTTTCTTAGTCTCTGTCTTAATGTAAAGGCATATAACTTGTATTTTTATACTTTATGTATTCGTTTATTGGTCTCTATAGGTTTCGTCTATAACTTGTATTTTTTTTATTTTTATACTTTCTGTATTCGTTTCTTAGTCTCTGTCTTAATATAAAGGCATATAACTTGTATTTTTATACTTTATGTATTCGTTTATTGGTCTTTATCTCAGGTTTCGTCTATAACTTTTATTTTTTTTTATTTTTATACTTTCTGTATTCGTTTCTTAGTCTCTGTCTTAATGTAAAGGCATATAACTTGTATTTTTATACTTTATGTATTCGTTTATTGGTCTCTATAGGTTTCGTCTATAACTTGTATTTTTTTTATTTTTATACTTTCTGTATTCGTTTCTTAGTCTCTGTCTTAATATAAA
Organism: Diabrotica undecimpunctata; assembly: GCF_040954645.1. Taxonomy (NCBI): domain Eukaryota; kingdom Metazoa; phylum Arthropoda; class Insecta; order Coleoptera; family Chrysomelidae; genus Diabrotica; species Diabrotica undecimpunctata. The sequence continues at coordinate 148,917 of NW_027311906.1, read as the reverse complement.
GGCATATAACTTGTATTTTTATACTTTATGTATTCGTTTATTGGTCTTTATCTCAGGTTTCGTCTATAACTTTTATTTTTTTTTATTTTTATACTTTCTGTATTCGTTTCTTAGTCTCTGTCTTAATATAAAGGCGTATAACTTGTATTTTTTATACTTTATGTATTCGTTTATTGGTCTCTATAGGTTTCGTCTATAACTTGTATTTTTTTTATTTTTATACTTTCTGTATTCGTTTCTTAGTCTCTGTCTTAATATAAAGGCGTATAACTTGTATTTTTTTATACTTTATGTAATCGCTTATTGGTCTTTATCTTAGGTTTCGTCTATAACTTGTATTTTTTTTATTTTTATACTTTCTGTATTCGTTTCTTAGTCTCTGTCTTAATGTAAAGGAATATAACTTGTATTTTTATACTTTATGTATTCGTTTCTTGGTCTCTATCTTAGGTTTCGTCTATAACTTGTATTTTTTTATTTTTATTCTTTCTGTATTCGTTTCTTAGTCTCTGTCTTAATGTAAAGGCATATAACTTGTATTTTTATACTTAATGTATTCGTTTATTGGTCTTTATCTTAGGTTTCGTCTATAACTTTTATTTTTTTTATTTTTATACTTTCTGTATTCGTTTCTTAGTCTCTGTCTTAATATAAAGGCGTATAACTTGTATTTTTTTATACTTTATGTATTCGCTTATTGGTCTCTATCTTAAGTTTCGTCTATAACTTGTATTTTTTTATTTTTATACTTTCTGTATTCGTTTCTTAGTCTCTGTCTTAATGTAAAGGAATATAACTTGTATTTTTATACTTAATGTATTCGTTTATTGGTCTTTATCTCAGGTTTCGTCTATAACTTTTATTTTTTTTTATTTTTATACTTTCTGTATTCGTTTCTTAGTCTCTGTCTTAATATAAAGGCGTATAACTTGTATTTTTTATACTTTATGTATTCGTTTATTGGTCTCTATAGGTTTCGTCTATAACTTGTATTTTTTTTATTTTTATACTTTCTGTATTCGTTTCTTAGTCTCTGTCTTAATATAAAGGCGTATAACTTGTATTTTTTTATACTTTATGTAATCGCTTATTGGTCTTTATCTTAGGTTTCGTCTATAACTTGTATTTTTTTTATTTTTATACTTTCTGTATTCGTTTCTTAGTCTCTGTCTTAATGTAAAGGAATATAACTTGTATTTTTATACTTTATGTATTCGTTTCTTGGTCTCTATCTTAGGTTTCGTCTATAACTTGTATTTTTTTATTTTTATTCTTTCTGTATTCGTTTCTTAGTCTCTGTCTTAATGTAAAGGCATATAACTTGTATTTTTATACTTAATGTATTCGTTTATTGGTCTTTATCTTAGGTTTCGTCTATAACTTTTATTTTTTTTATTTTTATACTTTCTGTATTCGTTTCTTAGTCTCTGTCTTAATATAAAGGCGTATAACTTGTATTTTTTTATACTTTATGTATTCGCTTATTGGTCTCTATCTTAAGTTTCGTCTATAACTTGTATTTTTTTATTTTTATACTTTCTGTATTCGTTTCTTAGTCTCTGTCTTAATGTAAAGGAATATAACTTGTATTTTTATACTTAATGTATTCGTTTATTGGTCTTTATCTTAGGTTTCGTCTATAACTTTTATTTTTTTTATTTTTATACTTTCTGTATTCGTTTCTTAGTCTCTGTCTTAATATAAAGGCGTATAACTTGTATTTTTTTATACTTTATGTATTCGTTTCTTGGTCTCTATCTTAGGTTTCGTCTATAACTTGTATTTTTTTATTTTTATTCTTTCTGTATTCGTTTCTTAGTCTCTGTCTTAATGTAAAGGCATATAACTTGTATTTTTATACTTAATGTATTCGTTTATTGGTCTTTATCTTAGGTTTCGTCTATAACTTTTATTTTTTTTATTTTTATACTTTCTGTATTCGTTTCTTAGTCTCTGTCTTAATATAAAGGCGTATAACTTGTATTTTTTTATACTTTATGTATTCGCTTATTGGTCTCTATCTTAAGTTTCGTCCATAACTTGTATTTTTTTTATTTTTATACTTTCTGTATTCGTTTCTTAGTCTCTGTCTTAATATAAAGGCATGTAACTTGTATTTTTATACTTTATGTATTCGTTTATTGGTCTTTATCTCAGGTTTCGTCTATAACTTGTATTTTTTTTTATTTTTATACTTTCTGTATTCGTTTCTTAGTCTCTGTCTTAATATAAAGGCGTATAACTTGTATTTTTTTATACTTTATGTATTCGTTTATTGGTCTCTATCTTAGGTTTCGTCTATAACTTGTATTTTTTTTATTTTTATACTTTCTGTATTCGTTTCTTAGTCTCTGTCTTAATGTAAAGGCATATAACTTGTATTTTATACTTTATGTATTCGTTTATTGGTCTTTATCTTAGGTTTCGTCTATAACTTGTATTTTTTTTATTTTTATACTTTCTGTATTCGTTTCTTAGTCTCTGTCTTAATATAAATGCATATAACTTGTATTTTTATACTTTATGTATTCGTTTATTGGTCTTTATGTTAGGTTTCGTCTATAACTTGTATTTTTTTTATTTTTATACTTTCTGTATTCGTTTCTTAGTCTCTGTCTTAATATAAAGGCGTATAACTTGTATTTTTTTATACTTTATGTATTCGTTTATTGGTCTCTATCTTAGGTTTCGTCTATAACTTGTATTTTTTTTATTTTTATACTTTCTGTATTCGTTTCTTAGTCTCTGTCTTAATGTAAAGGCATATAACTTGTATTTTTATACTTTATGTATTCGTTTATTGGTCTCTATAGGTTTCGTCTATAACTTGTATTTTTTTTATTTTTATACTTTCTGTATTCGTTTCTTAGTCTCTGTCTTAATATAAAGGCATATAACTTGTATTTTTATACTTTATGTATTCGTTTATTGGTCTTTATCTCAGGTTTCGTCTATAACTTGTATTTTTTTTTATTTTTATACTTTCTGTATTCGTTTCTTAGTCTCTGTCTTAATATAAAGGCGTATAACTTGTATTTTTTATACTTTATGTATTCGTTTATTGGTCTCTATAGGTTTCGTCTATAACTTGTATTTTTTTTATTTTTATACTTTCTGTATTCGTTTCTTAGTCTCTGTCTTAATATAAAGGCATATAACTTGTATTTTATACTTTATGTATTCGTTTATTGGTCTTTATCTTAGGTTTCGTCTATAACTTGTATTTTTTTTATTTTTATACTTTCTGTATTCGTTTCTTAGTCTCTGTCTTAATGTAAAGGCATATAACTTGTATTTTATACTTTATGTATTCGTTTATTGGTCTTTATCTTAGGTTTCGTCTATAACTTGTATTTTTTTTATTTTTATACTTTCTGTATTCGTTTCTTAGTCTCTGTCTTAATATAAATGCATATAACTTGTATTTTTATACTTTATGTATTCGTTTATTGGTCTTTATGTTAGGTTTCGTCTATAACTTGTATTTTTTTTATTTTTATACTTTCTGTATTCGTTTCTTAGTCTCTGTCTTAATATAAAGGCGTATAACTTGTATTTTTTTATACTTTATGTATTCGTTTATTGGTCTCTATCTTAGGTTTCGTCTATAACTTGTATTTTTTTTATTTTTATACTTTCTGTATTCGTTTCTTAGTCTCTGTCTTAATGTAAAGGCATATAACTTGTATTTTTATACTTTATGTATTCGTTTATTGGTCTCTATAGGTTTCGTCTATAACTTGTATTTTTTTTATTTTTATACTTTCTGTATTCGTTTCTTAGTCTCTGTCTTAATATAAAGGCATATAACTTGTATTTTTATACTTTATGTATTCGTTTATTGGTCTTTATCTCAGGTTTCGTCTATAACTTGTATTTTTTTTTATTTTTATACTTTCTGTATTCGTTTCTTAGTCTCTGTCTTAATATAAAGGCGTATAACTTGTATTTTTTATACTTTATGTATTCGTTTATTGGTCTCTATAGGTTTCGTCTATAACTTGTATTTTTTTTATTTTTATACTTTCTGTATTCGTTTCTTAGTCTCTGTCTTAATATAAATGCATATAACTTGTATTTTTATACTTTATGTATTCGTTTATTGGTCTTTATGTTAGGTTTCGTCTATAACTTGTATTTTTTTTATTTTTATACTTTCTGTATTCGTTTCTTAGTCTCTGTCTTAATATAAAGGCGTATAACTTGTATTTTTTTATACTTTATGTATCCGCTTATTGGTCTCTACCTTAGGTTTCGTCTATAACTTGTATTTTTTTATTTTTATTCATTCTGTATTCGTTTCTTAGTCTCTGTCTTAATGTAAAGGCATATAACTTGTATTTTTATACTTTATGTATTCGTTTATTGGTCTCTATAGGTTTCGTCTATAACTTGTATTTTTTTTATTTTTATACTTTCTGTATTCGTTTCTTAGTCTCTGTCTTAATATAAAGGCATATAACTTGTATTTTTATACTTTATGTATTCGTTTATTGGTCTTTATCTCAGGTTTCGTCTATAACTTTTATTTTTTTTTATTTTTATACTTTCTGTATTCGTTTCTTAGTCTCTGTCTTAATATAAAGGCGTATAACTTGTATTTTTTATACTTTATGTATTCGTTTATTGGTCTCTATAGGTTTCGTCTATAACTTGTATTTTTTTTATTTTTATACTTTCTGTATTCGTTTCTTAGTCTCTGTCTTAATATAAAGGCATATAACTTGTATTTTATACTTTATGTATTCGTTTATTGGTCTTTATCTTAGGTTTTGTCTATAACTTGTATTTTTTTTATTTTTATACTTTCTGTATTCGTTTCTTAGTCTCTGTCTTAATATAAATGCATATAACTTGTATTTTTATACTTTATGTATTCGTTTATTGGTCTTTATGTTAGGTTTCGTCTATAACTTGTATTTTTTTTTTATTTTTATACTTTCTGTATTCGTTTCTTAGTCTCTGTCTTAATATAAAGGCGTATAACTTGTATTTTTTATACTTTATGTATCCGCTTATTGGTCTCTACCTTAGGTTTCGTCTATAACTTGTATTTTTTTATTTTTATTCCTTCTGTATTCGTTTCTTAGTCTCTGTCTTAATGTAAAGGCATATAACTTGTATTTTTATACTTTATGTATTCGTTTATTGGTCTCTATAGGTTTCGTCTATAACTTGTATTTTTTTTTTATTTTTATACTTTCTGTATTCGCTTCTTAGTCTTAGTCTTAATATAAAGGCATATAACTTGTATTTTTATACTTTATGTATTCGTTTATTGGTCTTTATCTTAGGTTTCGTCTATAACTTGTATTTTTTTTATTTTTATACTTTCTGTATTCGTTTGTTAGTCTCTGTCTTAATATAAAGGCGTATAACTTGTATTTTTTTATACGTTATGTATCCGCTTATTGGTCTCTACCTTAGGTTTCGTCTATAACTTGTATTTTTTTATTTTTATTCTTTCTGTATTCGTTTCTTAGTCTCTGTCTTAATGTAAAGGCATATAACTTGTATTTTTATACTTTATGTATTCGTTTATTGGTCTCTATAGGTTTCGTCTATAACTTGTATTTTTTTTATTTTTATACTTTCTGTATTCGCTTCTTAGTCTCAGTCTTAATATAAAGGCATATAACTTGTATTTTTATACTTTATGTATTCGTTTATTGGTCTCTATAGGTTTCGTCTATAACTTGTATTTTTTTTTATTTTTATACTTTCTGTATTCGCTTCTTAGTCTCAGTCTTAATATAAAGGCATATAACTTGTATTTTTATACTTTATGTATTCGTTTATTGGTCTCTATAGGTTTCGTCTATAACTTGTATTTTTTTTTTATTTTTATACTTTCTGTATTCGTTTCTTAGTCTCTGTCTTAATATAAAGGCGTATAACTTGTATTTTTTTATACTTTATGTATCCGCTTATTGGTCTCTACCTTAGGTTTCGTCTATAACTTGTATTTTTTTATTTTTATACTTTCTGTATTCATTTCTTAGTCTCTGTCTTAATATAAAGGCATATAACTTGTATTTTTATACTTTATGTATTCGCTTATTGGTCTTTATGTTAGGTTTCGTCTATAACTTGTATTTTTTTTTATTTTTATACTTTCTGTATTCGTTTCTTAGTCTCTGTCTTAATATAAAGGCGTATAACTTGTATTTTTTTATACTTTATGTATTCGCTTATTGGTCTTTATCTTAGGTTTCGTCTATAACTTGTATTTTTTTTATTTTTATACTTTCTGTATTCGTTTCTTAGTCTCTGTCTTAATATAAAGGCGTATAACTTGTATTTTTTTATACTTTATGTATTCGCTTATTGGTCTCTATCTTAAGTTTCGTCTATAACTTGTATTTTTTTATTTTTATACTTTCTGTATTCGTTTCTTAGTCTCTGTCTTAATGTAAAGGAATATAACTTGTATTTTTATACTTTATGTATTCGTTTCTTGGTCTCTATCTTAGGTTTCGTCTATAACTTGTATTTTTTTTATTTTTACAGTTTCTGTATTCGTTTCTTAGTCTCTGTCTTAATATAAAGGCATATAACTTGTATTTTTATACTTTACGTATTCGTTTATTGGTCTTTATGTTAGGTTTCGTCTATAACTTGTATTTTTTTATACTTTATGTATCCGCTTATTGGTCTCTACCTTAGGTTTCGTCTATAACTTGTATTTTTATACTTTATGTATTCGTTTATTGGTCTCCATAGGTTTCGTCTATAACTTGTATTTTTTTTATTTTTATACTTTCTGTATTCGTTTCTTAGTCTCTGTCTTAATATAAAGGCGTATAACTTGTATTTTTTTATACTTTATGTATTCGTTTATTGGTCTCTATCTTAGGTTTCGTCTATAACTTGTATTTTTTTTATTTTTATACTTTCTGTATTCGTTTCTTAGTCTCTGTCTTAATATAAAGGCATATAACTTGTATTTTTATACTTTATGTATTCGTTTATTGGTCTTTATGTTAGGTTTCGTCTATAACTTGTATTTTTTTTATTTTTATACTTTCTGTATTCGTTTCTTAGTCTCTGTCTTAATATAAAGGCGTATAACTTGTATTTTTTTATACTTTATGTATCCGCTTATTGGTCTCTACCTTAGGTTTCGTCTATAACTTGTATTTTTTTATTTTTATTCATTCTGTATTCGTTTCTTAGTCTCTGTCTTAATGTAAAGGCATATAACTTGTATTTTTATACTTTATGTATTCGTTTATTGGTCTCTATAGGTTTCGTCTATAACTTGTATTTTTTTTATTTTTATACTTTCTGTATTCGTTTCTTAGTCTCTGTCTTAATATAAAGGCATATAACTTGTATTTTTATACTTTATGTATTCGTTTATTGGTCTTTATCTCAGGTTTCGTCTATAACTTGTATTTTTTTTTATTTTTATACTTTCTGTATTCGTTTCTTAGTCTCTGTCTTAATATAAAGGCGTATAACTTGTATTTTTTATACTTTATGTATTCGTTTATTGGTCTCTATAGGTTTCGTCTATAACTTGTATTTTTTTTATTTTTATACTTTCTGTATTCGTTTCTTAGTCTCTGTCTTAATATAAAGGCATATAACTTGTATTTTATACTTTATGTATTCGTTTATTGGTCTTTATCTTAGGTTTCGTCTATAACTTGTATTTTTTTTTATTTTTATACTTTCTGTATTCGTTTCTTAGTCTCTGTCTTAATATAAAGGCGTATAACTTGTATTTTTTATACTTTATGTATTCGTTTATTGGTCTCTATCATAGGTTTCGTCTATAACTTGTATTTTTTTTATTTTTATACTTTCTGTATTCGTTTCTTAGTCTCTGTCTTAATATAAAGGCGTATAACTTGTATTTTTTTATACTTTATGTATCCGCTTATTGGTCTCTACCTTAGGTTTCGTCTATAACTTGTATTTTTTTATTTTTATTCTTTTTGTATTCGTTTCTTAGTCTCTGTCTTAATGTAAAGGCATATAACTTGTATTTTTATACTTTATGTATTCGTTTATTGGTCTCTATAGGTTTCGACTATAACTTGTTTTTTTTTTTATTTTTATACTTTCTGTATTCGCTTCTTAGTCTTAGTCTTAATATAAAGGCATATAACTTGTATTTTTATACTTTATGTATTCGTTTATTGGTCTTTATCTTAGGTTTCGTCTATAACTTGTATTTTTTTTATTTTTATACTTTCTGTATTCGTTTCTTAGTCTCTGTCTTAATATAAAGGCGTATAACTTGTATTTTTTTATACATTATGTATCCGCTTATTGGTCTCTACCTTAGGTTTCGTCTATAACTTGTATTTTTTTATTTTTATTCTTTCTGTATTCGTTTCTTAGTCTCTGTCTTAATGTAAAGGCATATAACTTGTATTTTTATACTTTATGTATTCGTTTATTGGTCTCTATAGGTTTCGTCTATAACTTGTATTTTTTTTATTTTTATACTTTCTGTATTCGCTTCTTAGTCTCAGTCTTAATATAAAGGCATATAACTTGTATTTTTATACTTTATGTATTCGTTTATTGGTCTTTATCTTAGGTTTCGTCTATAACTTGTATTTTTTTTTATTTTTATACTTTCTGTATTCGTTTCTTAGTCTCTGTCTTAATATAAAGGCATATAACTTGTATTTTTTTTAGTTTTATACTTTCTGTATTCGTTTCTTAGTCTCTGTCTTAATATAAAGGCGTATAACTTGTATTTTTTATACTTTATGTATTCGTTTATTGGTCTCTATCATAGGTTTCGTCTATAACTTGTATTTTTTTTATTTTTATACTTTCTGTATTCGTTTCTTAGTCTCTGTCTTAATATAAAGGCGTATAACTTGTATTTTTTTATACTTTATGTATCCGCTTATTGGTCTCTACCTTAGGTTTCGTCTATAACTTGTATTTTTTTATTTTTATTCTTTTTGTATTCGTTTCTTAGTCTCTGTCTTAATGTAAAGGCATATAACTTGTATTTTTATACTTTATGTATTCGTTTATTGGTCTCTATAGGTTTCGACTATAACTTGTATTTTTTTTATTTTTATACTTTCTGTATTCGTTTCTTAGTCTCTGTCTTAATATAAAGGCGTATAACTTGTATTTTTTATACTTTATGTATTCGTTTATTGGTCTCTATCATAGGTTTCGTCTATAACTTGTATTTTTTTTATTTTTATACTTTCTGTATTCGTTTCTTAGTCTCTGTCTTAATATAAAGGCGTATAACTTGTATTTTTTATACTTTATGTATCCGCTTATTGGTCTCTACCTTAGGTTTCGTCTATAACTTGTATTTTTTTATTTTTATTCTTTCTGTATTCGTTTCTTAGTCTCTGTCTTAATGTAAAGGCATATAACTTGTATTTTTATACTTTATGTATTCGTTTATTGGTCTCTATAGGTTTCGTCTATAACTTGTATTTTTTTTTATTTTTATACTTTCTGTATTCGCTTCTTAGTCTTAGTCTTAATATAAAGGCATATAACTTGTATTTTTATACTTTATGTATTCGTTTATTGGTCTTTATCTTAGGTTTCGTCTATAACTTGTATTTTTTTTATTTTTATACTTTCTGTATTCGTTTCTTAGTCTCTGTCTTAATATAAAGGCGTATAACTTGTATTTTTTTATACGTTATGTATCCGCTTATTGGTCCCTACCTTAGGTTTCGTCTATAACTTGTATTTTTTTATTTTTATTCGTTCTGTGTTCGTTTCTTAGTCTCTGTCTTAATGTAAAGGCATATAACTTGTATTTTTATACTTTATGTATTCGTTTATTGGTCTCTATTGGTTTCGTCTATAACTTGTATTTTTTTTATTTTTATACTTTCTGTGTTCGCTTCTTAGTCTCAGTCTTAATATAAAGGCATATAACTTGTATTTTTATACTTTATGTATTCGTTTATTGGTCTTTATCTTAGGTTTCGTCTATAACTTGTATTTTTTTTATTTTTATACTTTCTGTATTCGTTTCTTAGTCTCTGTCTTAATATAAAGGCATATAACTTGTATTTTTATACTTTACGTATTCGTTTATTGGTCTTTATGTTAGGTTTCGTCTATAACTTGTATTTTTTTATACTTTATGTATCCGCTTATTGGTCTCTACCTTAGGTTTCGTCTATAACTTGTATTTTTATACTTTATGTATTCGTTTATTGGTCTCTATAGGTTTTGTCTATAACTTGTATTTTTTTTATTTTTATACTTTCTGTATTCGTTTCTTAGTCTCTGTCTTAATATAAAGGCGTATAACTTGTATTTTTTTATACTTTATGTATTCGTTTATTGGTCTCTATCTTAGGTTTCGTCTATAACTTGTATTTTTTTTATTTTTATACTTTCTGTATTCGTTTCTTAGTCTCTGTCTTAATGTAAAGGCATATAACTTGTATTTTTATACTTTATGTATTCGTTTATTGGTCTCTATAGGTTTCGTCTATAACTTGTATTTTTTTTATTTTTATACTTTCTGTATTCGTTTCTTAGTCTCTGTCTTAATATAAAGGCATATAACTTGTATTTTTATACTTTATGTATTCGTTTATTGGTCTTTATCTCAGGTTTCGTCTATAACTTGTATTTTTTTTTATTTTTATACTTTCTGTATTCGTTTCTTAGTCTCTGTCTTAATATAAAGGCGTATAACTTGTATTTTTTATACTTTATGTATTCGTTTATTGGTCTCTATAGGTTTCGTCTATAACTTGTATTTTTTTTATTTTTATACTTTCTGTATTCGTTTCTTAGTCTCTGTCTTAATATAAAGGCATATAACTTGTATTTTATACTTTATGTATTCGTTTATTGGTCTTTATCTTAGGTTTCGTCTATAACTTGTATTTTTTTTATTTTTATACTTTCTGTATTCGTTTCTTAGTCTCTGTCTTAATATAAATGCATATAACTTGTATTTTTATACTTTATGTATTCGTTTATTGGTCTTTATGTTAGGTTTCGTCTATAACTTGTATTTTTTTTATTTTTATACTTTCTGTATTCGTTTCTTAGTCTCTGTCTTAATATAAAGGCGTATAACTTGTATTTTTTTATACTTTATGTATCCGCTTATTGGTCTCTACCTTAGGTTTCGTCTATAACTTGTATTTTTTTATTTTTATTCATTCTGTATTCGTTTCTTAGTCTCTGTCTTAATGTAAAGGCATATAACTTGTATTTTTATACTTTATGTATTCGTTTATTGGTCTCTATAGGTTTCGTCTATAACTTGTATTTTTTTTATTTTTATACTTTCTGTATTCGTTTCTTAGTCTCTGTCTTAATATAAAGGCATATAACTTGTATTTTATACTTTATGTATTCGTTTATTGGTCTTTATCTTAGGTTTCGTCTATAACTTGTATTTTTTTTATTTTTATACTTTCTGTATTCGTTTCTTAGTCTCTGTCTTAATATAAAGGCGTATAACTTGTATTTTTTATACTTTATGTATCCGCTTATTGGTCTCTACCTTAGGTTTCGTCTATAACTTGTATTTTTTATTTTTATTCTTTCTGTATTCGTTTCTTAGTCTCTGTCTTAATGTAAAGGCATATAACTTGTATTTTTATACTTTATGTATTCGTTTATTGGTCTTTATCTCAGGTTTCGTCTATAACTTGTATTTTTTTATTTTTATACTTTCTGTATTCATTTCTTAGTCTCTGTCTTAATATAAAGGCATATAACTTGTATTTTTATACTTTATGTATTCGCTTATTGGTCTTTATGTTAGGTTTCGTCTATAACTTGTATTTTTTTTTATTTTTATACTTTCTGTATTCGTTTCTTAGTCTCTGTCTTAATATAAAGGCGTATAACTTGTATTTTTTTATACTTTATGTATCCGCTTATTGGTCTCTACCTTAGGTTTCGTCTATAACTTGTATTTTTTTATTTTTATACTTTCTGTATTCATTTCTTAGTCTCTGTCTTAATATAAATGCATATAACTTGTATTTTTATACTTTATGTATTCGTTTATTGGTCTTTATGTTAGGTTTCGTCTATAACTTGTATTTTTTTTATTTTTATACTTTCTGTATTCGTTTCTAAGTCTCTGTCTTAATATAAAGGCATATAACTTGTATTTTATACTTTATGTATTCGTTTATTGGTCTTTATCTTAGGTTTCGTCTATAACTTGTATTTTTTTTTATTTTTGTACTTTCTGTATTCGTTTCTTAGTCTCTGTCTTAATATAAAGGCGTATAACTTGTATTTTTTATACTTTATGTATTTGTTTATTGGTCTCTATCATAGGTTTCGTCTATAACTTGTATTTTTTTTATTTTTATACTTTCTGTATTCGTTTCTTAGTCTCTGTCTTAATATAAAGGCGTATAACTTGTATTTTTTTATACTTTATGTATCCGCTTATTGGTCTCTACCTTAGGTTTCGTCTATAACTTGTATTTTTTTATTTTTATTCTTTTTGTATTCGTTTCTTAGTCTCTGTCTTAATGTAAAGGCATATAACTTGTATTTTTATACTTTATGTATTCGTTTATTGGTCTCTATAGGTTTCGACTATAACTTGTATTTTTTTTTATTTTTATACTTTCTGTATTCGCTTCTTAGTCTTAGTCTTAATATAAAGGCATATAACTTGTATTTTTATACTTTATGTATTCGTTTATTGGTCTTTATCTTAGGTTTCGTCTATAACTTGTATTTTTTTTATTTTTATACTTTCTGTATTCGTTTGTTAGTCTCTGTCTTAATATAAAGGCGTATAACTTGTATTTTTTTATACGTTATGTATCCGCTTATTGGTCTCTACCTTAGGTTTCGTCTATAACTTGTATTTTTTTATTTTTATTCTTTCTGTATTCGTTTCTTAGTCTCTGTCTTAATGTAAAGGCATATAACTTGTATTTTTATACTTTATGTATTCGTTTATTGGTCTCTATAGGTTTCGTCTATAACTTGTATTTTTTTTATTTTTATACTTTCTGTATTCGCTTCTTAGTCTCAGTCTTAATATAAAGGCATATAACTTGTATTTTTATACTTTATGTATTCGTTTATTGGTCTCTATAGGTTTCGTCTATAACTTGTATTTTTTTTTATTTTTATACTTTCTGTATTCGTTTCTTAGTCTCTGTCTTAATATAAAGGCATATAACTTGTATTTCTATACTTTATGTATTCGTTTATTGGTCTCTATCTTAGGTTTCGTCTATAACTTGTATTTTTTTTTATTTTTATACTTTCTGTATTCGTTTCTTAGTCTCTGTCTTAATATAAAGGCGTATAACTTGTATTTTTTTATACTTTATGTATCCGCTTATTGGTCTCTACCTTAGGTTTCGTCTATAACTTGTATTTTTTTATTTTTATACTTTCTGTATTCATTTCTTAGTCTCTGTCTTAATATAAAGGCATATAACTTGTATTTTTATACTTTATGTATTCGCTTATTGGTCTTTATGTTAGGTTTCGTCTATAACTTGTATTTTTTTTTATTTTTATACTTTCTGTATTCGTTTCTTAGTCTTTGTCTTAATATAAAGGCGTATAACTTGTATTTTTTTATACTTTATGTATTCGCTTATTGGTCTCTATCTTAAGTTTCGTCTATAACTTGTATTTTTTTATTTTTGTACTTTCTGTATTCGTTTCTTAGTCTCTGTCTTAATGTAAAGGAATATAACTTGTATTTTTATACTTTATGTATTCGTTTCTTGGTCTCTATCTTAGGTTTCGTCTATAACTTGTATTTTTTTTATTTTTACAGTTTCTGTATTCGTTTCTTAGTCTCTGTCTTAATATAAAGGCATATAACTTGTATTTTTATACTTTACGTATTCGTTTATTGGTCTTTATGTTAGGTTTCGTCTATAACTTGTATTTTTTATACTTTATGTATCCGCTTATTGGTCTCTACCTTAGGTTTCGTCTATAACTTGTATTTTTATACTTTATGTATTCGTTTATTGGTCTCTATAGGTTTCGTCTATAACTTGTATTTTTTTATTTTTATACTTTCTGTATTCGTTTCTTAGTCTCTGTCTTAATATAAAGGCGTATAACTTGTATTTTTTTATACTTTATGTATTCGTTTATTGGTCTCTATCTTAGGTTTCGTCTATAACTTGTATTTTTTTTATTTTTATACTTTCTGTATTCGTTTCTTAGTCTCTGTCTTAATATAAAGGCATATAACTTGTATTTTTATACTTTATGTATTCGTTTATTGGTCTTTATGTTAGGTTTCGTCTATAACTTGTATTTTTTTTATTTTTATACTTTCTGTATTCGTTTCTTAGTCTCTGTCTTAATATAAAGGCGTATAACTTATATTTTTTTATACTTTATGTATCCGCTTATTGGTCTCTACCTTAGGTTTCGTCTATAACTTGTATTTTTTTATTTTTATTCATTCTGTATTCGTTTCTTAGTCTCTGTCTTAATGTAAAGGCATATAACTTGTATTTTTATACTTTATGTATTCGTTTATTGGTCTCTATAGGTTTCGTCTATAACTTGTATTTTTTTTATTTTTATACTTTCTGTATTCGTTTCTTAGTCTCTGTCTTAATATAAAGGCATATAACTTGTATTTTTATACTTTATGTATTCGTTTATTGGTCTTTATCTCAGGTTTCGTCTATAACTTGTATTTTTTTTTATTTTTATACTTTCTGTATTCGTTTCTTAGTCTCTGTCTTAATATAAAGGCGTATAACTTGTATTTTTTATACTTTATGTATTCGTTTATTGGTCTCTATAGGTTTCGTCTATAACTTGTATTTTTTTTATTTTTATACTTTCTGTATTCGTTTCTAAGTCTCTGTCTTAATATAAAGGCATATAACTTGTATTTTATACTTTATGTATTCGTTTATTGATCTTTATCTTAGGTTTCGTCTATAACTTGTATTTTTTTTATTTTTATACTTTCTGTATTCGTTTCTTAGTCTCTGTCTTAATATAAAGGCGTATAACTTGTATTTTTTATACTTTATGTATTCGTTTATTGGTCTCTATCATAGGTTTCGTCTATAACTTGTATTTTTTTTATTTTTATACTTTCTGTATTCGTTTCTTAGTCTCTGTCTTAATATAAAGGCGTATAACTTGTATTTTTTTATACTTTATGTATCCGCTTATTGGTCTCTACCTTAGGTTTCGTCTATAACTTGTATTTTTTTATTTTTATTCTTTTTGTATTCGTTTCTTAGTCTCTGTCTTAATGTAAAGGCATATAACTTGTATTTTTATACTTTATGTATTCGTTTATTGGTCTCTATAGGTTTCGACTATAACTTGTATTTTTTTTATTTTTATACTTTCTGTATTCGCTTCTTAGTCTTAGTCTTAATATAAAGGCATATAACTTGTATTTTAATACTTTATGTATTCGTTTATTGGTCTTTATCTTAGGTTTCGTCTATAACTTGTATTTTTTTTATTTTTATACTTTCTGTATTCGTTTCTTAGTCTCTGTCTTAATATAAAGGCGTATAACTTGTATTTTTTTATACATTATGTATCCGCTTATTGGTCTCTACCTTAGGTTTCGTCTATAACTTGTATTTTTTTATTTTTATTCTTTCTGTATTCGTTTCTTAGTCTCTGTCTTAATGTAAAGGCATATAACTTGTATTTTTATACTTTATGTATTCGTTTATTGGTCTCTATAGGTTTCGTCTATAACTTGTATTTTTTTTATTTTTATACTTTCTGTATTCGCTTCTTAGTCTCAGTCTTAATATAAAGGCATATAACTTGTATTTTTATACTTTATGTATTCGTTTATTGGTCTTTATCTTAGGTTTCGTCTATAACTTGTATTTTTTTTTATTTTTATACTTTCTGTATTCGTTTCTTAGTCTCTGTCTTAATATAAAGGCATATAACTTGTATTTTTTTTAGTTTTATACTTTCTGTATTCGTTTCTTAGTCTCTGTCTTAATATAAAGGCGTATAACTTGTATTTTTTATACTTTATGTATTCGTTTATTGGTCTCTATCATAGGTTTCGTCTATAACTTGTATTTTTTTTATTTTTATACTTTCTGTATTCGTTTCTTAGTCTCTGTCTTAATATAAAGGCGTATAACTTGTATTTTTTTATACTTTATGTATCCGCTTATTGGTCTCTACCTTAGGTTTCGTCTATAACTTGTATTTTTTTATTTTTATTCTTTTTGTATTCGTTTCTTAGTCTCTGTCTTAATGTAAAGGCATATAACTTGTATTTTTATACTTTATGTATTCGTTTATTGGTCTCTATAGGTTTCGACTATAACTTGTATTTTTTTTATTTTTATACTTTCTGTATTCGTTTCTTAGTCTCTGTCTTAATATAAAGGCGTATAACTTGTATTTTTTATACTTTATGTATTCGTTTATTGGTCTCTATCATAGGTTTCGTCTATAACTTGTATTTTTTTTATTTTTATACTTTCTGTATTCGTTTCTTAGTCTCTGTCTTAATATAAAGGCGTATAACTTGTATTTTTTATACTTTATGTATCCGCTTATTGGTATCTACCTTAGGTTTCGTCTATAACTTGTATTTTTTTATTTTTATTCTTTCTGTATTCGTTTCTTAGTCTCTGTCTTAATGTAAAGGCATATAACTTGTATTTTTATACTTTATGTATTCGTTTATTGGTCTCTATAGGTTTCGTCTATAACTTGTATTTTTTTTTATTTTTATACTTTCTGTATTCGCTTCTTAGTCTTAGTCTTAATATAAAGGCATATAACTTGTATTTTTATACTTTATGTATTCGTTTATTGGTCTTTATCTTAGGTTTCGTCTATAACTTGTATTTTTTTTATTTTTATACTTTCTGTATTCGTTTCTTAGTCTCTGTCTTAATATAAAGGCGTATAACTTGTATTTTTTTATACGTTATGTATCCGCTTATTGGTCCCTACCTTAGGTTTCGTCTATAACTTGTATTTTTTTATTTTTATTCGTTCTGTGTTCGTTTCTTAGTCTCTGTCTTAATGTAAAGGCATATAACTTGTATTTTTATACTTTATGTATTCGTTTATTGGTCTCTATTGGTTTCGTCTATAACTTGTATTTTTTTTATTTTTATACTTTCTGTGTTCGCTTCTTAGTCTCAGTCTTAATATAAAGGCATATAACTTGTATTTTTATACTTTATGTATTCGTTTATTGGTCTTTATCTTAGGTTTCGTCTATAACTTGTATTTTTTTTTATTTTTATACTTTTTGTATTCGTTTCTTAGTCTCTGTCTTAATATAAAGGCATATAACTTGTATTTCTATACTTTATGTATTCGTTTATTGGTCTCTACCTTAGGTTTCGTCTATAACTTGTATTTTTTTATTTTTATTCTTTCTGTATTCGTTTCTTAGTCTCTGTCTTAATGTAAAGGCATATAACTTGTATTTTTATACTTTATGTATTCGTTTATTGGTCTCTATAGGTTTCGTCTATAACTTGTATTTTTTTTTATTTTTATACTTTCTGTATTCGCTTCTTAGTCTTAGTCTTAATATAAAGGCATATAACTTGTATTTTTATACTTTATGTATTCGTTTATTGATCTTTATCTTAGGTTTCGTCTATAACTTGTATTTTTTTATTTTTATACTTTCTGTATTCGTTTCTTAGTCTCTGTCTTAATATAAAGGCATATAACTTGTATTTTTTATACTTTATGTATTCGTTTATTGGTCTCTATAGGTTTCGTCTACAACTTGTATTTTTTTTATTTTTATACTTTCTGTATTCGTTTCTTAGTCTCTGTCTTAATATAAAGGCATATAACTTGTATTTTATACTTTATGTATTCGTTTATTGGTCTTTATCTTAGGTTTCGTCTATAACTTGTATTTTTTTTTATTTTTATACTTTCTGTATTCGTTTCTTAGTCTCTCTCTTAATATAAAGGCGTATAACTTGTATTTTTTATACTTTATGTATTCGTTTATTGGTCTCTATCATAGGTTTCGTCTATAACTTGTATTTTTTTTATTTTTATACTTTCTGTATTCGTTTCTTAGTCTCTGTCTTAATATAAAGGCGTATAACTTGTATTTTTTTATACTTTATGTATCCGCTTATTGGTCTCTACCTTAGGTTTCGTCTATAACTTGTATTTTTTTATTTTTATTCTTTTTGTATTCGTTTCTTAGTCTCTGTCTTAATGTAAAGGCATATAACTTGTATTTTTATACTTTATGTATTCGTTTATTGGTCTCTATAGGTTTCGACTATAACTTGTATTTTTTTTTATTTTTATACTTTCTGTATTCGCTTCTTAGTCTTAGTCTTAATATAAAGGCATATAACTTGTATTTTTATACTTTATGTATTCGTTTATTGGTCTTTATCTTAGGTTTCGTCTATAACTTGTATTTTTTTTATTTTTATACTTTCTGTATTCGTTTCTTAGTCTCTGTCTTAATATAAAGGCGTATAACTTGTATTTTTTTATACATTATGTATCCGCTTATTGGTCTCTACCTTAGGTTTCGTCTATAACTTGTATTTTTTTATTTTTATTCTTTCTGTATTCGTTTCTTAGTCTCTGTCTTAATGTAAAGGCATATAACTTGTATTTTTATACTTTATGTATTCGTTTATTGGTCTCTATAGGTTTCGTCTATAACTTGTATTTTTTTTATTTTTATACTTTCTGTATTCGCTTCTTAGTCTCAGTCTTAATATAAAGGCATATAACTTGTATTTTTATACTTTATGTATTCGTTTATTGGTCTTTATCTTAGGTTTCGTCTATAACTTGTATTTTTTTTATTTTTATACTTTCTGTATTCGTTTCTTAGTCTCTGTCTTAATATAAAGGCATATAACTTGTATTTTTTTTAGTTTTATACTTTCTGTATTCGTTTCTTAGTCTCTGTCTTAATATAAAGGCGTATAACTTGTATTTTTTTATACTTTATGTATCCGCTTATTGGTCTCTACCTTAGGTTTCGTCTATAACTTGTATTTTTTTATTTTTATTCTTTCTGTATTCGTTTCTTAGTCTCTGTCTTAATGTAAAGGCATATAACTTGTATTTTTATACTTTATGTATTCGTTTATTGGTCTCTATAGGTTTCGTCTATAACTTGTATTTTTTTTTATTTTTATACTTTCTGTATTCGCTTCTTAGTCTTAGTCTTAATATAAAGGCATATAACTTGTATTTTTATACTTTATGTATTCGTTTATTGATCTTTATCTTAGGTTTCGTCTATAACTTGTATTTTTTTATTTTTATACTTTCTGTATTCGTTTCTTAGTCTCTGTCTTAATATAAAGGCATATAACTTGTATTTTTTATACTTTATGTATTCGTTTATTGGTCTCTATAGGTTTCGTCTACAACTTGTATTTTTTTTATTTTTATACTTTCTGTATTCGTTTCTTAGTCTCTGTCTTAATATAAAGGCATATAACTTGTATTTTATACTTTATGTATTCGTTTATTGGTCTTTATCTTAGGTTTCGTCTATAACTTGTATTTTTTTTTATTTTTATACTTTCTGTATTCGTTTCTTAGTCTCTCTCTTAATATAAAGGCGTATAACTTGTATTTTTTATACTTTATGTATTCGTTTATTGGTCTCTATCATAGGTTTCGTCTATAACTTGTATTTTTTTTATTTTTATACTTTCTGTATTCGTTTCTTAGTCTCTGTCTTAATATAAAGGCGTATAACTTGTATTTTTTTATACTTTATGTATCCGCTTATTGGTCTCTACCTTAGGTTTCGTCTATAACTTGTATTTTTTTATTTTTATTCTTTTTGTATTCGTTTCTTAGTCTCTGTCTTAATGTAAAGGCATATAACTTGTATTTTTATACTTTATGTATTCGTTTATTGGTCTCTATAGGTTTCGACTATAACTTGTATTTTTTTTTATTTTTATACTTTCTGTATTCGCTTCTTAGTCTTAGTCTTAATATAAAGGCATATAACTTGTATTTTTATACTTTATGTATTCGTTTATTGGTCTTTATCTTAGGTTTCGTCTATAACTTGTATTTTTTTTATTTTTATACTTTCTGTATTCGTTTCTTAGTCTCTGTCTTAATATAAAGGCGTATAACTTGTATTTTTTTATACATTATGTATCCGCTTATTGGTCTCTACCTTAGGTTTCGTCTATAACTTGTATTTTTTTATTTTTATTCTTTCTGTATTCGTTTCTTAGTCTCTGTCTTAATGTAAAGGCATATAACTTGTATTTTTATACTTTATGTATTCGTTTATTGGTCTCTATAGGTTTCGTCTATAACTTGTATTTTTTTTATTTTTATACTTTCTGTATTCGCTTCTTAGTCTTAGTCTTAATATAAAGGCATATAACTTGTATTTTTATACTTTATGTATTCGTTTATTGATCTTTATCTTAGGTTTCGTCTATAACTTGTATTTTTTTATTTTTATACTTTCTGTATTCGTTTCTTAGTCTCTGTCTTAATATAAAGGCGTATAACTTGTATTTTTTTATACATTATGTATCCGCTTATTGGTCTCTACCTTAGGTTTCGTCTATAACTTGTATTTTTTTATTTTTATTCTTTTTGTATTCGTTTCTTAGTCTCTGTCTTAATGTAAAGGCATATAACTTGTATTTTTATACTTTATGTATTCGTTTATTGGTCTCTATAGGTTTCGACTATAACTTGTATTTTTTTTATTTTTATACTTTCTGTATTCGTTTCTTAGTCTCTGTCTTAATATAAAGGCGTATAACTTGTATTTTTTATACTTTATGTATTCGTTTATTGGTCTCTATCATAGGTTTCGTCTATAACTTGTATTTTTTTTATTTTTATACTTTCTGTATTCGTTTCTTAGTCTCTGTCTTAATATAAAGGCGTATAACTTGTATTTTTTATACTTTATGTATCCGCTTATTGGTCTCTACCTTAGGTTTCGTCTATAACTTGTATTTTTTTATTTTTATTCTTTCTGTATTCGTTTCTTAGTCTCTGTCTTAATGTAAAGGCATATAACTTGTATTTTTATACTTTATGTATTCGTTTATTGGTCTCTATAGGTTTCGTCTATAACTTGTATTTTTTTTTATTTTTATACTTTCTGTATTCGCTTCTTAGTCTTAGTCTTAATATAAAGGCATATAACTTGTATTTTTATACTTTATGTATTCGTTTATTGGTCTTTATCTTAGGTTTCGTCTATAACTTGTATTTTTTTTATTTTTATACTTTCTGTATTCGTTTCTTAGTCTCTGTCTTAATATAAAGGCGTATAACTTGTATTTTTTTATACGTTATGTATCCGCTTATTGGTCCCTACCTTAGGTTTCGTCTATAACTTGTATTTTTTTATTTTTATTCGTTCTGTGTTCGTTTCTTAGCCTCTGTCTTAATGTAAAGGCATATAACTTGTATTTTTATACTTTATGTATTCGTTTATTGGTCTCTATTGGTTTCGTCTATAACTTGTATTTTTTTTATTTTTATACTTTCTGTGTTCGCTTCTTAGTCTCAGTCTTAATATAAAGGCATATAACTTGTATTTTTATACTTTATGTATTCGTTTATTGGTCTTTATCTTAGGTTTCGTCTATAACTTGTATTTTTTTTTATTTTTATACTTTCTGTATTCGTTTCTTAGTCTCTGTCTTAATATAAAGGCATATAACTTGTATTTCTATACTTTATGTATTCGTTTATTGGTCTCTATCTTAGGTTTCGTCTATAACTTGTATTTTTTTTTATTTTTATACTTTCTGTATTCGTTTCTTAGTCTCTGTCTTAATATAAAGGCGTATAACTTGTATTTTTTTATACTTTATGTATCCGCTTATTGGTCTCTACCTTAGGTTTCGTCTATAACTTGTATTTTTTTATTTTTATTCTTTCTGTATTCGTTTCTTAGTCTCTGTCTTAATGTAAAGGCATATAACTTGTATTTTTATACTTTATGTATTCGTTTATTGGTCTCTATAGGTTTCGTCTATAACTTGTATTTTTTTTTATTTTTATACTTTCTGTATTCGCTTCTTAGTCTTAGTCTTAATATAAAGGCATATAACTTGTATTTTTATACTTTATGTATTCGTTTATTGATCTTTATCTTAGGTTTCGTCTATAACTTGTATTTTTTTATTTTTATACTTTCTGTATTCGTTTCTTAGTCTCTGTCTTAATATAAAGGCATATAACTTGTATTTTTATACTTTATGTATTCGTTTATTGGTCTCTATAGGTTTCGTCTATAACTTGTATTTTTTTTTATTTTTATACTTTCTGTATTCGTTTCTTAGTCTCTGTCTTAATATAAAGGCGTATAACTTGTATTTTTTTATACTTTATGTATTCGCTTATTGGTCTCTATCTTAGGTTTCGTCTATAACTTGTATTTTTTTATTTTTATACTTTCTGTATTCGTTTCTTAGTCTCTGTCTTAATATAAAGGCATATAACTTGTATTTTTATACTTTATGTATTCGTTTATTGGTCTCTATCTTAGATTTTGTCTATAACTTGTATTTTTTTTATTTTTATACTTTCTGTATTCGTTTCTTAGTCTCTGTCTTAATATAAAGGCATATAACTTGTATTTCTATACTTTATGTATTCGTTTATTGGTCTCTATCTTAGGTTTCGTCTATAACTTGTATTTTTTTTTATTTTTATACTTTATGTATTCGTTTATTGGTCTCTATCTTAGGTTTCGTCTATAACTTGTATTTTTTTTATTTTTATACTTTCTGTATTCGTTTCTTAGTCTCTGTCTTAATATAAATGCATATAACTTGTATTTTTATACTTTATGTATTCGTTTATTGGTCTTTATGTTAGGTTTCGTCTATAACTTGTATTTTTTTTTTATTTTTATACTTTCTGTATTCGTTTCTTAGTCTCTGTCTTAATATAAAGGCGTATAACTTGTATTTTTTTATACTTTATGTATCCGCTTATTGGTCTCTACCTTAGGTTTCGTCTATAACTTGTATTTTTTTATTTTTATTCTTTCTGTATTCGTTTCTTAGTCTCTGTCTTAATGTAAAGGCATATAACTTGTATTTTTATACTTTATGTATTCGTTTATTGGTCTCTATAGGTTTCGTCTATAACTTGTATTTTTCTTTATTTTTATACTTTCTGTATTCGCTTCTTAGTCTTAGTCTTAATATAAAGGCATATAACTTGTATTTTTATACTTTATGTATTCGTTTATTGGTCTTTATCTTAGATTTCGTCTATAACTTGTATTTTTTTTATTTTTATACTTTCTGTATTCGTTTCTTAGTCTCTGTCTTAATATAAAGGCGTATAACTTGTATTTTTTTATACGTTATGTATCCGCTTATTGGTCTCTACCTTAGGTTTCGTCTATAACTTGTATTTTTTTATTTTTATTCTTTCTGTATTCGTTTCTTAGTCTCTGTCTTAATGTAAAGGCATATAACTTGTATTTTTATACTTTATGTATTCGTTTATTGGTCTCTATAGGTTTCGTCTATAACTTGTATTTTTTTTATTTTTATACTTTCTGTATTCGCTTCTTAGTCTCAGTCTTAATATAAAGGCATATAACTTGTATTTTTATACTTTATGTATTCGTTTATTGGTCTCTATAGGTTTCGTCTATAACTTGTATTTTTTTTTATTTTTATACTTTCTGTATTCGTTTCTTAGTCTCTGTCTTAATATAAAGGCATATAACTTGTATTTCTATACTTTATGTATTCGTTTATTGGTCTCTATCTTAGGTTTCGTCCATAACTTGTATTTTTTTTTATTTTTATACTTTCTGTATTCGTTTCTTAGTCTCTGTCTTAATATAAAGGCGTATAACTTGTATTTTTTTATACTTTATGTATTCGCTTATTGGTCTTTATGTTAGGTTTCGTCTATAACTTGTATTTTTTTTTATTTTTATACTTTCTGTATTCGTTTCTTAGTCTCTGTCTTAATATAAAGGCGTATAACTTGTATTTTTTTATACTTTATGTAATCGCTTATTGGTCTTTATCTTAGGTTTCGTCTATAACTTGTATTTTTTTTATTTTTATACTTTCTGTATTCGTTTCTTAGTCTCTGTCTTAATGTAAAGGAATATAACTTGTATTTTTATACTTTATGTATTCGTTTCTTGGTCTCTATCTTAGGTTTCGTCTATAACTTGTATTTTTTTATTTTTATTCTTTCTGTATTCGTTTCTTAGTCTCTGTCTTAATGTAAAGGCATATAACTTGTATTTTTATACTTAATGTATTCGTTTATTGGTCTTTATCTTAGGTTTCGTCTATAACTTTTATTTTTTTTATTTTTATATTTTCTGTATTCGTTTCTTAGTCTCTGTCTTAATATAAAGGCGTATAACTTGTATTTTTTTATACTTTATGTATTCGCTTATTGGTCTCTATCTTAAGTTTCGTCTATAACTTGTATTTTTTTATTTTTATACTTTCTGTATTCGTTTCTTAGTCTCTGTCTTAATGTAAAGGAATATAACTTGTATTTTTATACTTAATGTATTCGTTTATTGGTCTTTATCTTAGGTTTCGTCTATAACTTTTATTTTTTTTATTTTTATACTTTCTGTATTCGTTTCTTAGTCTCTGTCTTAATATAAAGGCGTATAACTTGTATTTTTTATACTTTATGTATTCGCTTATTGGTCTCTATCTTAAGTTTCGTCTATAACTTGTACTTTTTTTATTTTTATACTTTCTGTATTCGTTTCTTAGTCTCTGTCTTAATATAAAGGCATATAACTTGTATTTTTATACTTTACGTATTCGTTTATTGGTCTTTATGTTAGGTTTCGTCTATAACTTGTATTTTTTTATACTTTATGTATCCGCTTATTGGTCTCTACCTTAGGTTTCGTCTATAACTTGTATTTTTATACTTTATGTATTCGTTTATTGGTCTCTATAGGTTTTGTCTATAACTTGTATTTTTTTTATTTTTATACTTTCTGTATTCGTTTCTTAGTCTCTGTCTTAATATAAAGGCGTATAACTTGTATTTTTTTATACTTTATGTATTCGTTTATTGGTCTCTATCTTAGGTTTCGTCTATAACTTGTATTTTTTTTATTTTTATACTTTCTGTATTCGTTTCTTAGTCTCTGTCTTAATATAAAGGCATATAACTTGTATTTTTATACTTTATGTATTCGTTTATTGGTCTTTATGTTAGGTTTCGTCTATAACTTGTATTTTTTTTATTTTTATACTTTCTGTATTCGTTTCTTAGTCTCTGTCTTAATATAAAGGCGTATAACTTGTATTTTTTTATACTTTATGTATCCGCTTATTGGTCTCTACCTTAGGTTTCGTCTATAACTTGTATTTTTTTATTTTTATTCATTCTGTATTCGTTTCTTAATCTCTGTCTTAATGTAAAGGCATATAACTTGTATTTTTATACTTTATGTATTCGTTTATTGGTCTCTATAGGTTTCGTCTATAACTTGTATTTTTTTTATTTTTATACTTTCTGTATTCGTTTCTTAGTCTCTGTCTTAATATAAAGGCATATAACTTGTATTTTTATACTTTATGTATTCGTTTATTGGTCTTTATCTCAGGTTTCGTCTATAACTTGTATTTTTTTTTATTTTTATACTTTCTGTATTCGTTTCTTAGTCTCTGTCTTAATATAAAGGCGTATAACTTGTATTTTTTATACTTTATGTATTCGTTTATTGGTCTCTATAGGTTTCGTCTATAACTTGTATTTTTTTTATTTTTATACTTTCTGTATTCGTTTCTTAGTCTCTGTCTTAATATAAAGGCATATAACTTGTATTTTATACTTTATGTATTCGTTTATTGGTCTTTATCTTAGGTTTCGTCTATAACTTGTATTTTTTTTATTTTTATACTTTCTGTATTCGTTTCTTAGTCTCTGTCTTAATATAAATGCATATAACTTGTATTTTTATACTTTATGTATTCGTTTATTGGTCTTTATGTTAGGTTTCGTCTATAACTTGTATTTTTTTTTATTTTTATACTTTCTGTATTCGTTTCTTAGTCTCTGTCTTAATATAAAGGCGTATAACTTGTATTTTTTATACTTTATGTATCCGCTTATTGGTCTCTACCTTAGGTTTCGTCTATAACTTGTATTTTTTTATTTTTATTCTTTCTGTATTCGTTTCTTAGTCTCTGTCTTAATGTAAAGGCATATAACTTGTATTTTTATACTTTATGTATTCGTTTATTGGTCTCTATAGGTTTCGTCTATAACTTGTATTTTTTTTTTATTTTTATACTTTCTGTATTCGCTTCTTAGTCTTAGTCTTAATATAAAGGCATATAACTTGTATTTTTATACTTTATGTATTCGTTTATTGGTCTTTATCTTAGGTTTCGTCTATAACTTGTATTTTTTTTATTTTTATACTTTCTGTATTCGTTTCTTAGTCTCTGTCTTAATATAAAGGCGTATAACTTGTATTTTTTTATACGTTATGTATCCGCTTATTGGTCTCTACCTTAGGTTTCGTCTATAACTTGTATTTTTTTATTTTTATTCTTTCTGTATTCGTTTCTTAGTCTCTGTCTTAATGTAAAGGCATATAACTTGTATTTTTATACTTTATGTATTCGTTTATTGGTCTCTATAGGTTTCGTCTATAACTTGTATTTTTTTTATTTTTATACTTTCTGTATTCGCTTCTTAGTCTCAGTCTTAATATAAAGGCATATAACTTGTATTTTTATACTTTATGTATTCGTTTATTGGTCTCTATAGGTTTCGTCTATAACTTGTATTTTTTTTTATTTTTATACTTTCTGTATTCGTTTCTTAGTCTCTGTCTTAATATAAAGGCATATAACTTGTATTTCTATAATTTATGTATTCGTTTATTGGTCTCTATCTTAGGTTTCGTCTATAACTTGTATTTTTTTTTATTTTTATACTTTCTGTATTCGTTTCTTAGTCTCTGTCTTAATATAAAGGCGTATAACTTGTATTTTTTTATACTTTATGTATCCGCTTATTGGTCTCTACCTTAGGTTTCGTCTATAACTTGTATTTTTTTATTTTTATACTTTCTGTATTCATTTCTTAGTCTCTGTCTTAATATAAAGGCATATAACTTGTATTTTTATACTTTATGTATTCGCTTATTGGTCTTTATGTTAGGTTTCGTCTATAACTTGTATTTTTTTTTTATTTTTATACTTTCTGTATTCGTTTCTTAGTCTCTGTCTTAATATAAAGGCGTATAACTTGTATTTTTTATACTTTATGTATCCGCTTATTGGTCTCTACCTTAGGTTTCGTCTATAACTTGTATTTTTTTATTTTTATACTTTCTGTATTCATTTCTTAGTCTCTGTCTTAATATAAAGGCATATAACTTGTATTTTTATACTTTATGTATTCGCTTATTGGTCTTTATGTTAGGTTTCGTCTATAACTTGTATTTTTTTTTATTTTTATACTTTCTGTATTCGTTTCTTAGTCTCTGTCTTAATATAAAGGCGTATAACTTGTATTTTTTTATACTTTATGTATTCGCTTATTGGTCTTTATCTTAGGTTTCGTCTATAACTTGTATTTTTTTTATTTTTATACTTTCTGTATTCGTTTCTTAGTCTCTGTCTTAATGTAAAGGAATATAACTTGTATTTTTATACTTTATGTATTCGTTTCTTGGTCTCTATCTTAGGTTTCGTCTATAACTTGTATTTTTTTATTTTTATTCTTTCTGTATTCGTTTCTTAGTCTCTGTCTTAATGTAAAGGCATATAACTTGTATTTTTATACTTAATGTATTCGTTTATTGGTCTTTATCTTAGGTTTCGTCTATAACTTGTATTTTTTTATACTTTATGTATTCGCTTATTGGTCTTTATCTTAGGTTTCGTCTATAACTTGTATTTTTTTTATTTTTATACTTTCTGTATTCGTTTCTTAGTCTCTGTCTTAATGTAAAGGAATATAACTTGTATTTTTATACTTTATGTATTCGTTTCTTGGTCTCTATCTTAGGTTTCGTCTATAACTTGTATTTTTTTATTTTTATTCTTTCTGTATTCGTTTCTTAGTCTCTGTCTTAATATAAAGGCGTATAACTTGTATTTTTTTATACTTTATGTATTCGCTTATTGGTCTTTATCTTAGGTTTCGTCTATAACTTGTATTTTTTTTATTTTTATACTTTCTGTATTCGTTTCTTAGTCTCTGTCTTAATGTAAAGGAATATAACTTGTATTTTTATACTTTATGTATTCGTTTCTTGGTCTCTATCTTAGGTTTCGTCTATAACTTGTATTTTTTTATTTTTATACTTTCTGTATTCGTTTCTTAGTCTCTGTCTTAATATAAAGGCGTATAACTTGTATTTTTTTATACTTTATGTATTCGCTTATTGGTCTCTATCTTAAGTTTCGTCTATAACTTGTATTTTTTTATTTTTATACTTTCTGTATTCGTTTCTTAGTCTCTGTCTTAATGTAAAGGAATATAACTTGTATTTTTATACTTTATGTATTCGTTTCTTGGTCTCTATCCTAGGTTTCGTCTATAACTTGTATTTTTTTTATTTTTACAGTTTCTGTATTCGTTTCTTAGTCTCTGTCTTAATATAAAGGCATATAACTTGTATTTTTATACTTTACGTATTCGTTTATTGGTCTTTATGTTAGGTTTCGTCTATAACTTGTATTTTTTTATACTTTATGTATCCGCTTATTGGTCTCTACCTTAGGTTTCGTCTATAACTTGTATTTTTTTTATTTTTATACTTTCTGTATTCGTTTCTTAGTCTCTGTCTTAATATAAAGGCGTATAACTTGTATTTTTTTATACTTTATGTATTCGTTTATTGGTCTCTATCTTAGGTTTCGTCTATAACTTGTATTTTTTTTATTTTTATACTTTCTGTATTCGTTTCTTAGTCTCTGTCTTAATATAAAGGCATATAACTTGTATTTTTATACTTTATGTATTCGTTTATTGGTCTTTATGTTAGGTTTCGTCTATAACTTGTATTTTTTTTATTTTTATACTTTCTGTATTCGTTTCTTAGTCTCTGTCTTAATATAAAGGCGTATAACTTGTATTTTTTTATACTTTATGTATTCGTTTATTGGTCTCTATCTTAGGTTTCGTCTATAACTTGTATTTTTTTT
This sequence comes from Diabrotica undecimpunctata, assembly GCF_040954645.1. Lineage (NCBI taxonomy): Eukaryota > Metazoa > Arthropoda > Insecta > Coleoptera > Chrysomelidae > Diabrotica > Diabrotica undecimpunctata. The sequence continues at coordinate 119,821 of NW_027311906.1, read as the reverse complement.
TATTTTTATACTTTCTGTATTCGTTTCTTAGTCTCTGTCTTAATATAAAGGCGTATAACTTGTATTTTTTTATACTTTATGTATCCGCTTATTGGTCTCTACCTTAGGTTTCGTCTATAACTTGTATTTTTTTATTTTTATACTTTCTGTATTCATTTCTTAGTCTCTGTCTTAATATAAAGGCATATAACTTGTATTTTTATACTTTATGTATTCGCTTATTGGTCTTTATGTTAGGTTTCGTCTATAACTTGTATTTTTTTTTATTTTTATACTTTCTGTATTCGTTTCTTAGTCTCTGTCTTAATATAAAGGCGTATAACTTGTATTTTTTTATACTTTATGTATTCGCTTATTGGTCTTTATCTTAGGTTTCGTCTATAACTTGTATTTTTTTTATTTTTATACTTTCTGTATTCGTTTCTTAGTCTCTGTCTTAATGTAAAGGAATATAACTTGTATTTTTATACTTTATGTATTCGTTTCTTGGTCTCTATCTTAGGTTTCGTCTATAACTTGTATTTTTTTATTTTTATTCTTTCTGTATTCGTTTCTTAGTCTCTGTCTTAATGTAAAGGCATATAACTTGTATTTTTATACTTAATGTATTCGTTTATTGGTCTTTATCTTAGGTTTCGTCTATAACTTGTATTTTTTTATACTTTATGTATTCGCTTATTGGTCTTTATCTTAGGTTTCGTCTATAACTTGTATTTTTTTTATTTTTATACTTTCTGTATTCGTTTCTTAGTCTCTGTCTTAATGTAAAGGAATATAACTTGTATTTTTATACTTTATGTATTCGTTTCTTGGTCTCTATCTTAGGTTTCGTCTATAACTTGTATTTTTTTATTTTTATTCTTTCTGTATTCGTTTCTTAGTCTCTGTCTTAATATAAAGGCGTATAACTTGTATTTTTTTATACTTTATGTATTCGCTTATTGGTCTTTATCTTAGGTTTCGTCTATAACTTGTATTTTTTTTATTTTTATACTTTCTGTATTCGTTTCTTAGTCTCTGTCTTAATGTAAAGGAATATAACTTGTATTTTTATACTTTATGTATTCGTTTCTTGGTCTCTATCTTAGGTTTCGTCTATAACTTGTATTTTTTTATTTTTATACTTTCTGTATTCGTTTCTTAGTCTCTGTCTTAATATAAAGGCGTATAACTTGTATTTTTTTATACTTTATGTATTCGCTTATTGGTCTCTATCTTAAGTTTCGTCTATAACTTGTATTTTTTTATTTTTATACTTTCTGTATTCGTTTCTTAGTCTCTGTCTTAATGTAAAGGAATATAACTTGTATTTTTATACTTTATGTATTCGTTTCTTGGTCTCTATCCTAGGTTTCGTCTATAACTTGTATTTTTTTTATTTTTACAGTTTCTGTATTCGTTTCTTAGTCTCTGTCTTAATATAAAGGCATATAACTTGTATTTTTATACTTTACGTATTCGTTTATTGGTCTTTATGTTAGGTTTCGTCTATAACTTGTATTTTTTTATACTTTATGTATCTGCTTATTGGTCTCTACCTTAGGTTTCGTCTATAACTTGTATTTTTTTTATTTTTATACTTTCTGTATTCGTTTCTTAGTCTCTGTCTTAATATAAAGGCGTATAACTTGTATTTTTTTATACTTTATGTATTCGTTTATTGGTCTCTATCTTAGGTTTCGTCTATAACTTGTATTTTTTTTATTTTTATACTTTCTGTATTCGTTTCTTAGTCTCTGTCTTAATATAAAGGCATATAACTTGTATTTTTATACTTTATGTATTCGTTTATTGGTCTTTATGTTAGGTTTCGTCTATAACTTGTATTTTTTTTATTTTTATACTTTCTGTATTCGTTTCTTAGTCTCTGTCTTAATATAAAGGCGTATAACTTGTATTTTTTTATACTTTATGTATCCGCTTATTGGTCTCTACCTTAGGTTTCGTCTATAACTTGTATTTTTTTATTTTTATTCATTCTGTATTCGTTTCTTAGTCTCTGTCTTAATGTAAAGGCATATAACTTGTATTTTTATACTTTATGTATTCGTTTATTGGTCTCTATAGGTTTCGTCTATAACTTGTATTTTTTTTATTTTTATACTTTCTGTATTCGTTTCTTAGTCTCTGTCTTAATATAAAGGCATATAACTTGTATTTTTATACTTTATGTATTCGTTTATTGGTCTTTATCTCAGGTTTCGTCTATAACTTGTATTTTTTTTTATTTTTATACTTTCTGTATTCGTTTCTTAGTCTCTGTCAAAATATAAAGGCGTATAACTTGTATTTTTTATACTTTATGTATTCGTTTATTGGTCTCTATAGGTTGCGTCTATAACTTGTATTTTTTTTATTTTTATACTTTCTGTATTCGTTTCTTAGTCTCTGTCTTAATATAAAGGCATATAACTTGTATTTTATACTTTATGTATTCGTTTATTGGTCTTTATCTTAGGTTTCGTCTATAACTTGTATTTTTTTTATTTTTATACTTTCTGTATTCGTTTCTTAGTCTCTGTCTTAATATAAAGGCGTATAACTTGTATTTTTTTATACGTTATGTATCCGCTTATTGGTCTCTACCTTAGGTTTCGTCTATAACTTGTATTTTTTTATTTTTATTCTTTCTGTATTCGTTTCTTAGTCTCTGTCTTAATGTAAAGGCATATAACTTGTATTTTTATACTTTATGTATTCGTTTATTGGTCTCTATAGGTTTCGTCTATAACTTGTATTTTTTTTATTTTTATACTTTCTGTATTCGCTTCTTAGTCTCAGTCTTAATATAAAGGCATATAACTTGTATTTTTATACTTTATGTATTCGTTTATTGGTCTCTATAGGTTTCGTCTATAACTTGTATTTTTTTTTATTTTTATACTTTCTGTATTCGTTTCTTAGTCTCTGTCTTAATATAAAGGCATATAACTTGTATTTCTATACTTTATGTATTCGTTTATTGGTCTCTATCTTAGGTTTCGTCTATAACTTGTATTTTTTTTTATTTTTATACTTTCTGTATTCGTTTCTTAGTCTCTGTCTTAATATAAAGGCGTATAACTTGTATTTTTTTATACTTTATGTATCCGCTTATTGGTCTCTACCTTAGGTTTCGTCTATAACTTGTATTTTTTTATTTTTATACTTTCTGTATTCATTTCTTAGTCTCTGTCTTAATATAAAGGCATATAACTTGTATTTTTATACTTTATGTATTCGCTTATTGGTCTTTATGTTAGGTTTCGTCTATAACTTGTATTTTTTTTTATTTTTATACTTTCTGTATTCGTTTCTTAGTCTCTGTCTTAATATAAAGGCGTATAACTTGTATTTTTTTATACTTTATGTATTCGCTTATTGGTCTTTATCTTAGGTTTCGTCTATAACTTGTATTTTTTTTATTTTTATACTTTCTGTATTCGTTTCTTAGTCTCTGTCTTAATGTAAAGGAATATAACTTGTATTTTTATACTTTATGTATTCGTTTCTTGGTCTCTATCTTAGGTTTCGTCTATAACTTGTATTTTTTTATTTTTATTCTTTCTGTATTCGTTTCTTAGTCTCTGTCTTAATGTAAAGGCATATAACTTGTATTTTTATACTTAATGTATTCGTTTATTGGTCTTTATCTTAGGTTTCGTCTATAACTTTTATTTTTTTTATTTTTATACTTTCTGTATTCGTTTCTTAGTCTCTGTCTTAATATAAAGGCGTATAACTTGTATTTTTTTATACTTTATGTATTCGCTTATTGGTCTCTATCTTAAGTTTCGTCTATAACTTGTATTTTTTTATTTTTATACTTTCTGTATTCGTTTCTTAGTCTCTGTCTTAATGTAAAGGAATATAACTTGTATTTTTATACTTTATGTATTCGTTTCTTGGTCTCTATCTTAGGTTTCGTCTATAACTTGTATTTTTTTTATTTTTACAGTTTCTGTATTCGTTTCTTAGTCTCTGTCTTAATATAAAGGCATATAACTTGTATTTTTATACTTTACGTATTCGTTTATTGGTCTTTATGTTAGGTTTCGTCTATAACTTGTATTTTTTTATACTTTATGTATCCGCTTATTGGTCTCTACCTTAGGTTTCGTCTATAACTTGTATTTTTTTTATTTTTATACTTTCTGTATTCGTTTCTTAGTCTCTGTCTTAATATAAAGGCGTATAACTTGTATTTTTTTATACTTTATGTATTCGTTTATTGGTCTCTATCTTAGGTTTCGTCTATAACTTGTATTTTTTTTATTTTTATACTTTCTGTATTCGTTTCTTAGTCTCTGTCTTAATATAAAGGCATATAACTTGTATTTTTATACTTTATGTATTCGTTTATTGGTCTTTATGTTAGGTTTCGTCTATAACTTGTATTTTTTTATACTTTATGTATCCGCTTATTGGTCTCTACCTTAGGTTTCGTCTATAACTTGTATTTTTTTTATTTTTATACTTTCTGTATTCGTTTCTTAGTCTCTGTCTTAATATAAAGGCGTATAACTTGTATTTTTTTATACTTTATGTATCCGCTTATTGGTCTCTACCTTAGGTTTCGTCTATAACTTGTATTTTTTTATTTTTATTCATTCTGTATTCGTTTCTTAGTCTCTGTCTTAATGTAAAGGCATATAACTTGTATTTTTATACTTTATGTATTCGTTTATTGGTCTCTATAGGTTTCGTCTATAACTTGTATTTTTTTTATTTTTATACTTTCTGTATTCGTTTCTTAGTCTCTGTCTTAATATAAAGGCATATAACTTGTATTTTTATACTTTATGTATTCGTTTATTGGTCTTTATCTCAGGTTTCGTCTATAACTTGTATTTTTTTTTATTTTTATACTTTCTGTATTCGTTTCTTAGTCTCTGTCAAAATATAAAGGCGTATAACTTGTATTTTTTATACTTTATGTATTCGTTTATTGGTCTCTATAGGTTGCGTCTATAACTTGTATTTTTTTTATTTTTATACTTTCTGTATTCGTTTCTTAGTCTCTGTCTTAATATAAAGGCATATAACTTGTATTTTATACTTTATGTATTCGTTTATTGGTCTTTATCTTAGGTTTCGTCTATAACTTGTATTTTTTTTATTTTTATACTTTCTGTATTCGTTTCTTAGTCTCTGTCTTAATATAAAGGCGTATAACTTGTATTTTTTTATACGTTATGTATCCGCTTATTGGTCTCTACCTTAGGTTTCGTCTATAACTTGTATTTTTTTATTTTTATTCTTTCTGTATTCGTTTCTTAGTCTCTGTCTTAATGTAAAGGCATATAACTTGTATTTTTATACTTTATGTATTCGTTTATTGGTCTCTATAGGTTTCGTCTATAACTTGTATTTTTTTTATTTTTATACTTTCTGTATTCGCTTCTTAGTCTCAGTCTTAATATAAAGGCATATAACTTGTATTTTTATACTTTATGTATTCGTTTATTGGTCTCTATAGGTTTCGTCTATAACTTGTATTTTTTTTTATTTTTATACTTTCTGTATTCGTTTCTTAGTCTCTGTCTTAATATAAAGGCATATAACTTGTATTTCTATACTTTATGTATTCGTTTATTGGTCTCTATCTTAGGTTTCGTCTATAACTTGTATTTTTTTTTATTTTTATACTTTCTGTATTCGTTTCTTAGTCTCTGTCTTAATATAAAGGCGTATAACTTGTATTTTTTTATACTTTATGTATCCGCTTATTGGTCTCTACCTTAGGTTTCGTCTATAACTTGTATTTTTTTATTTTTATACTTTCTGTATTCATTTCTTAGTCTCTGTCTTAATATAAAGGCATATAACTTGTATTTTTATACTTTATGTATTCGCTTATTGGTCTTTATGTTAGGTTTCGTCTATAACTTGTATTTTTTTTTATTTTTATACTTTCTGTATTCGTTTCTTAGTCTCTGTCTTAATATAAAGGCGTATAACTTGTATTTTTTTATACTTTATGTATTCGCTTATTGGTCTTTATCTTAGGTTTCGTCTATAACTTGTATTTTTTTTATTTTTATACTTTCTGTATTCGTTTCTTAGTCTCTGTCTTAATGTAAAGGAATATAACTTGTATTTTTATACTTTATGTATTCGTTTCTTGGTCTCTATCTTAGGTTTCGTCTATAACTTGTATTTTTTTATTTTTATTCTTTCTGTATTCGTTTCTTAGTCTCTGTCTTAATGTAAAGGCATATAACTTGTATTTTTATACTTAATGTATTCGTTTATTGGTCTTTATCTTAGGTTTCGTCTATAACTTTTATTTTTTTTATTTTTATACTTTCTGTATTCGTTTCTTAGTCTCTGTCTTAATATAAAGGCGTATAACTTGTATTTTTTTATACTTTATGTATTCGCTTATTGGTCTCTATCTTAAGTTTCGTCTATAACTTGTATTTTTTTATTTTTATACTTTCTGTATTCGTTTCTTAGTCTCTGTCTTAATGTAAAGGAATATAACTTGTATTTTTATACTTTATGTATTCGTTTCTTGGTCTCTATCTTAGGTTTCGTCTATAACTTGTATTTTTTTTATTTTTACAGTTTCTGTATTCGTTTCTTAGTCTCTGTCTTAATATAAAGGCATATAACTTGTATTTTTATACTTTACGTATTCGTTTATTGGTCTTTATGTTAGGTTTCGTCTATAACTTGTATTTTTTTATACTTTATGTATCCGCTTATTGGTCTCTACCTTAGGTTTCGTCTATAACTTGTATTTTTTTTATTTTTATACTTTCTGTATTCGTTTCTTAGTCTCTGTCTTAATATAAAGGCGTATAACTTGTATTTTTTTATACTTTATGTATTCGTTTATTGGTCTCTATCTTAGGTTTCGTCTATAACTTGTATTTTTTTTATTTTTATACTTTCTGTATTCGTTTCTTAGTCTCTGTCTTAATATAAAGGCATATAACTTGTATTTTTATACTTTATGTATTCGTTTATTGGTCTTTATGTTAGGTTTCGTCTATAACTTGTATTTTTTTATACTTTATGTATCCGCTTATTGGTCTCTACCTTAGGTTTCGTCTATAACTTGTATTTTTTTTATTTTTATACTTTCTGTATTCGTTTCTTAGTCTCTGTCTTAATATAAAGGCGTATAACTTGTATTTTTTTATACTTTATGTATCCGCTTATTGGTCTCTACCTTAGGTTTCGTCTATAACTTGTATTTTTTTATTTTTATTCATTCTGTATTCGTTTCTTAGTCTCTGTCTTAATGTAAAGGCATATAACTTGTATTTTTATACTTTATGTATTCGTTTATTGGTCTCTATAGGTTTCGTCTATAACTTGTATTTTTTTTATTTTTATACTTTCTGTATTCGTTTCTTAGTCTCTGTCTTAATATAAAGGCATATAACTTGTATTTTTATACTTTATGTATTCGTTTATTGGTCTTTATCTCAGGTTTCGTCTATAACTTGTATTTTTTTTATTTTTATACTTTCTGTATTCGTTTCTTAGTCTCTGTCAAAATATAAAGGCGTATAACTTGTATTTTTTATACTTTATGTATTCGTTTATTGGTCTCTATAGGTTTCGTCTATAACTTGTATTTTTTTTATTTTTATACTTTCTGTATTCGTTTCTTAGTCTCTGTCTTAATATAAAGGCATATAACTTGTATTTTATACTTTATGTATTCGTTTATTGGTCTTTATCTTAGGTTTCGTCTATAACTTGTATTTTTTTTTATTTTTATACTTTCTGTATTCGTTTCTTAGTCTCTGTCTTAATATAAAGGCGTATAACTTGTATTTTTTATACTTTATGTATTCGTTTATTGGTCTCTATCATAGGTTTCGTCTATAACTTGTATTTTTTTTATTTTTATACTTTCTGTATTCGTTTCTTAGTCTCTGTCTTAATATAAAGGCGTATAACTTGTATTTTTTTATACTTTATGTATCCGCTTATTGGTCTCTACCTTAGGTTTCGTCTATAACTTGTATTTTTTTATTTTTATTCTTTTTGTATTCGTTTCTTAGTCTCTGTCTTAATGTAAAGGCATATAACTTGTATTTTTATACTTTATGTATTCGTTTATTGGTCTCTATAGGTTTCGACTATAACTTGTATTTTTTTTTATTTTTATACTTTCTGTATTCGGTTCTTAGTCTTAGTCTTAATATAAAGGCATATAACTTGTATTTTTATACTTTATGTATTCGTTTATTGGTCTTTATCTTAGGTTTCGTCTATAACTTGTATTTTTTTTATTTTTATACTTTCTGTATTCGTTTCTTAGTCTCTGTCTTAATATAAAGGCGTATAACTTGTATTTTTTTATACATTATGTATCCGCTTATTGGTCTCTACCTTAGGTTTCGTCTATAACTTGTATTTTTTTATTTTTATTCTTTCTGTATTCGTTTCTTAGTCTCTGTCTTAATGTAAAGGCATATAACTTGTATTTTTATACTTTATGTATTCGTTTATTGGTCTCTATAGGTTTCGTCTATAACTTGTATTTTTTTTTATTTTTATACTTTCTGTATTCGTTTCTTAGTCTCTGTCTTAATATAAAGGCATATAACTTGTATTTTTTTTAGCTTTATACTTTCTGTATTCGTTTCTTAGTCTCTGTCTTAATATAAAGGCGTATAACTTGTATTTTTTATACTTTATGTATTCGTTTATTGGTCTCTATCATAGGTTTCGTCTATAACTTGTATTTTTTTTATTTTTATACTTTCTGTATTCGTTTCTTAGTCTCTGTCTTAATATAAAGGCGTATAACTTGTATTTTTTTATACTTTATGTATCCGCTTATTGGTCTCTACCTTAGGTTTCGTCTATAACTTGTATTTTTTTATTTTTATTCTTTTTGTATTCGTTTCTTAGTCTCTGTCTTAATGTAAAGGTATATAACTTGTATTTTTATACTTTATGTATTCGTTTATTGGTCTCTATAGGTTTCGACTATAACTTGTATTTTTTTTATTTTTATACTTTCTGTATTCGTTTCTTAGTCTCTGTCTTAATATAAAGGCGTATAACTTGTATTTTTTATACTTTATGTATTCGTTTATTGGTCTCTATCATAGGTTTCGTCTATAACTTGTATTTTTTTTATTTTTATACTTTCTGTATTCGTTTCTTAGTCTCTGTCTTAATATAAAGGCGTATAACTTGTATTTTTTATACTTTATGTATCCGCTTATTGGTCTCTACCTTAGGTTTCGTCTATAACTTGTATTTTTTTATTTTTATTCTTTCTGTATTCGTTTCTTAGTCTCTGTCTTAATGTAAAGGCATATAACTTGTATTTTTATACTTTATGTATTCGTTTATTGGTCTCTATAGGTTTCGTCTATAACTTGTATTTTTTTTTATTTTTATACTTTCTGTATTCGCTTCTTAGTCTTAGTCTTAATATAAAGGCATATAACTTGTATTTTTATACTTTATGTATTCGTTTATTGGTCTTTATCTTAGGTTTCGTCTATAACTTGTATTTTTTTTATTTTTATACTTTCTGTATTCGTTTCTTAGTCTCTGTCTTAATATAAAGGCGTATAACTTGTATTTTTTTATACGTTATGTATCCGCTTATTGGTCTCTACCTTAGGTTTCGTCTATAACTTGTATTTTTTTATTTTTATTCGTTCTGTGTTCGTTTCTTAGTCTCTGTCTTAATGTAAAGGCATATAACTTGTATTTTTATACTTTATGTATTCGTTTATTGGTCTCTATTGGTTTCGTCTATAACTTGTATTTTTTTTATTTTTATACTTTCTGTGTTCGCTTCTTAGTCTCAGTCTTAATATAAAGGCATATAACTTGTATTTTTATACTTTATGTATTCGTTTATGGGTCTTTATCTTAGGTTTCGTCTATAACTTGTATTTTTTTTTATTTTTATACTTTCTGTATTCGTTTCTTAGTCTCTGTCTTAATATAAAGGCATATAACTTGTATTTCTATACTTTATGTATTCGTTTATTGGTCTCTATCTTAGGTTTCGTCTATAACTTGTATTTTTTTTTATTTTTATACTTTCTGTATCCGTTTCTTAGTCTCTGTCTTAATATAAAGGCGTATAACTTGTATTTTTTTATACTTTATGTATCCGCTTATTGGTCTCTACCTTAGGTTTCGTCTATAACTTGTATTTTTTTTATTTTTATACTTTCTGTATTCGTTTCTTAGTCTCTGTCTTAATGTAAAGGAATATAACTTGTATTTTTATACTTTATGTATTCGTTTCTTGGTCTCTATCTTAGGTTTCGTCTATAACTTGTATTTTTTTTTTTTATACTTTCTGTATTCGTTTCTTAGTCTCTGTCTTAATATAAAGGCATATAACTTGTATTTTTTTATACTTTATGTATTCGTTTATTGGTCTCTATAGGTTTCGTCTATAACTTGTATTTTTTTTATTTTTATACTTTCTGTATTCGTTTCTTAGTCTCTGTCTTAATATAAAGGCATATAACTTGTATTTTATACTTTATGTATTCGTTTATTGGTCTTTATCTTAGGTTTCGTCTATAACTTGTATTTTTTTTTATTTTTATACTTTCTGTATTCGTTTCTTAGTCTCTGTCTTAATATAAAGGCGTATAACTTGTATTTTTTTATACTTTATGTATTCGCTTATTGGTCTTTATCTTAGGTTTCGTCTATAACTTGTATTTTTTTTTATTTTTATACTTTCTGTATTCGTTTCTTAGTCTCTGTCTTAATATAAAGGCATATAACTTGTATTTCTATACTTTATGTATTCGTTTATTGGTCTCTATCTTAGGTTTCGTCTATAACTTGTATTTTTTTTTATTTTTATACTTTCTGTATTCGTTTCTTAGTCTCTGTCTTAATATAAAGGCGTATAACTTGTATTTTTTTATACTTTATGTATCCGCTTATTGGTCTCTACCTTAGGTTTCGTCTATAACTTGTATTTTTTTATTTTTATACTTTCTGTATTCGTTTCTTAGTCTCTGTCTTAATATAAAGGCATATAACTTGTATTTTTATACTTTATGTATTCGCTTATTGGTCTTTATGTTAGGTTTCGTCTATAACTTGTATTTTTTTTATTTTTATACTTTCTGTATTCGTTTCTTAGTCTCTGTCTTAATGTAAAGGAATATAACTTGTATTTTTATACTTTATGTATTCGTTTCTTGGTCTCTATCTTAGGTTTCGTCTATAACTTGTATTTTTATTCTTAATGTATTCGTTTATTGATCTTTATCTTAGGTTTCGTCTATAACTTTTATTTTTTTTATTTTTATACTTTCTGTATTCGTTTCTTAGTCTCTGTCTTAATATAAAGGCGTATAACTTGTATTTTTTTATACTTTATGTATTCGCTTATTGGTCTTTATCTTAGGTTTCGTCTATAACTTGTATTTTTTTTTATTTTTATACTTTCTGTATTCGTTTCTTAGTCTCTGTCTTAATATAAAGGCGTATAACTTGTATTTTTTTATACTTTATGTATTCGCTTATTGGTCTTTATCTTAGGTTTCGTCTATAACTTGTATTTTTTTTTATTTTTATACTTTCTGTATTCGTTTCTTAGTCTCTGTCTTAATATAAAGGCATATAACTTGTATTTCTATACTTTATGTATTCGTTTATTGGTCTCTATCTTAGGTTTCGTCTATAACTTGTATTTTTTTTTATTTTTATACTTTCTGTATTCGTTTCTTAGTCTCTGTCTTAATATAAAGGCGTATAACTTGTATTTTTTTATACTTTATGTATCCGCTTATTGGTCTCTACCTTAGGTTTCGTCTATAACTTGTATTTTTTTATTTTTATACTTTCTGTATCCGTTTCTTAGTCTCTGTCTTAATATAAAGGCGTATAACTTGTATTTTTTTATACTTTATGTATTCGCTTATTGGTCTTTATCTTAGGTTTCGTCTATAACTTGTATTTTTTTTATTTTTATACTTTCTGTATTCGTTTCTTAGTCTCTGTCTTAATGTAAAGGAATATAACTTGTATTTTTATACTTTATGTATTCGTTTCTTGGTCTCTATCTTAGGTTTCGTCTATAACTTGTATTTTTTTTTTTATACTTTCTGTATTCGTTTCTTAGTCTCTGTCTTAATATAAAGGCATATAACTTGTATTTTTTTATACTTTATGTATTCGTTTATTGGTCTCTATAGGTTTCGTCTATAACTTGTATTTTTTTTATTTTTATACTTTCTGTATTCGTTTCTTAGTCTCTGTCTTAATATAAAGGCATATAACTTGTATTTTATACTTTATGTATTCGTTTATTGGTCTTTATCTTAGGTTTCGTCTATAACTTGTATTTTTTTTTATTTTTATACTTTCTGTATTCGTTTCTTAGTCTCTGTCTTAATATAAAGGCGTATAACTTGTATTTTTTTATACTTTATGTATTCGCTTATTGGTCTTTATCTTAGGTTTCGTCTATAACTTGTATTTTTTTTTATTTTTATACTTTCTGTATTCGTTTCTTAGTCTCTGTCTTAATATAAAGGCATATAACTTGTATTTCTATACTTTATGTATTCGTTTATTGGTCTCTATCTTAGGTTTCGTCTATAACTTGTATTTTTTTTTATTTTTATACTTTCTGTATTCGTTTCTTAGTCTCTGTCTTAATATAAAGGCGTATAACTTGTATTTTTTTATACTTTATGTATCCGCTTATTGGTCTCTACCTTAGGTTTCGTCTATAACTTGTATTTTTTTATTTTTATACTTTCTGTATTCGTTTCTTAGTCTCTGTCTTAATATAAAGGCATATAACTTGTATTTTTATACTTTATGTATTCGCTTATTGGTCTTTATGTTAGGTTTCGTCTATAACTTGTATTTTTTTTATTTTTATACTTTCTGTATTCGTTTCTTAGTCTCTGTCTTAATGTAAAGGAATATAACTTGTATTTTTATACTTTATGTATTCGTTTCTTGGTCTCTATCTTAGGTTTCGTCTATAACTTGTATTTTTATTCTTAATGTATTCGTTTATTGATCTTTATCTTAGGTTTCGTCTATAACTTTTATTTTTTTTATTTTTATACTTTCTGTATTCGTTTCTTAGTCTCTGTCTTAATATAAAGGCGTATAACTTGTATTTTTTTATACTTTATGTATTCGCTTATTGGTCTCTATCTTAGGTTTCGTCTATAACTTGTATTTTTTTATTTTTATACTTTCTGTATTCGTTTCTTAGTCTCTGTCTTAATGTAAAGGATTATAACTTGTATGTTTATACTTTATGTATTCGTTTCTTGGTCTCTATCTTAGGTTTCGTCTATAACTTGTATTTTTTTTTTTATACTTTCTGTATTCGTTTCTTAGTCTCTGTCTTAATATAAAGGCATATAACTTGTATTTTTTTATACTTTATGTATCCGCTTATTGGTCTCTACCTTAGGTTTCGTCTATAACTTGTATTTTTTTATTTTTATTCTTTCTGTATTCGTTTCTTAGTCTCTGTCTTAATGTAAAGGCATATAACTTGTATTTTTATACTTTATGTATTCGTTTATTGGTCTCTATAGGTTTCGTCTATAACTTGTATTTTTTTTATTTTTATACTTTCTGTATTCGTTTATTAGTCTCTGTCTTAATATAAAGGCATATAACTTGTATTTTTATACTTTATGTATTCGTTTATTGGTCTTTATCTTAGGTTTCGTCTATAACTTGTATTTTTTTTTATTTTTATACTTTCTGTATTCGTTTCTTAGTCTCTGTCTTAATATAAAGGCGTATAACTTGTATTTTTTATACTTTATGTATTCGTTTATTGGTCTCTATCATAGGTTTCGTCTATAACTTGTATTTTTTTTTATTTTTATACTTTCTGTATTCGTTTCTTAGTCTCTGTCTTAATATAAAGGCATATAACTTGTATTTTTATACTTTATGTATTCGTTTATTGGTCTTTATGTTAGGTTTCGTCTATAACTTGAATTTTTTTTTATTTTTGTACTTTCTGTATTTGTTTCTTAGTGTCTGTCTTAATATAAAGGCCTATAACTTGTATTTTTTTATACTTTATGTATTCGCTTATTGGTCTCTATCTTAGGTTTCGTCTATAACTTGTATTTTTTATTTTTATTCTTTCTGTATTCGTTTCTTAGTCTCTGTCTTAATGTAAAGGCATATAACTTGTATTTTTATACTTTATGTATTCGTTTATTGGTCTTTATCTTAGGTTTCGTCTATAACTTGTATTTTTTTTTATTTTTATACTTTCTGTATTCGTTTCTTAGTCTCTGTCTTAATATAAAGGCGTATAACTTGTATTTTTTTATACTTTATGTATTCGCTTATTGGTCTCTATCTTAGGTTTCGTCTATAACTTGTATTTTTTTATTTTTATACTTTCTGTATTTGTTTCTTAGTCTCTGTCTTAATGTAAAGGCATATAACTTGTATTTTTATACTTTATGTATTCGTTTCTTGGTCTCTATCTTAGGTTTCGTCTATAACTTGTATTTTTTTATTTTTATGCTTTCTGTATTCGTTTCTTAGTCTCTGTCTTAATGTAAAGGCATATAACTTGTATTTTTATACTTTATTATGACGTGGTTGATTTGGATATATTATATTCAAAAATGGTGGGGTGTGGTATTGATAAAAGATTATCTGTAAATATATTAAATTTGTATGTGAATAGAAAAATATACTTACGGGACCATAGAAATGTATTACACGGTCCAAGAATATTACATAACGGTCTCCCACAAGGCTCAATTCTAAGTCCTTTATTATTTAATGTTTATACTGCAGATCTGCATGGTTTGATGGATGAAAAATGCAAAATAATTCAATATGCAGACGATATATGTTTATATTCCAGCCATAAATCCTATGAAGATTGTATGTTGAATCTAAAACTTAGCTTTAGTAACTTAGATAAGTGGGTGAAACAAATGGGTTTTAGTATATCTGTGGCTAGAAGGCAAAAGGGGATAACTCTCATTTGGAAGTTTTTCAGTACAGACATGTTTAGTTCATATGGGCTTTTTGTTACATTATAGACGTACTATTAGTAACGTTTGTATATTTCTAGATCCGACTTACATTCCGTTAGATATATTTAAGTCTGTTTTCTTAAATCAATATCTATGTGTCTAATATTTTGATAAATTAAAAAAAATATTTTAGGGTATTTATTATTTTTAATTATTTCAAGAAAGTATAAGGAGATAAGTCAAGTTATAGTTGAAATGGACATAAAATCATCTTGGTAAAGGGGGTTATGTAGATTTATACCCTTATGCTCGGTAGTAACTTGACTAACAGTATATGTGCACTCTAGTGTTAACTGCAGTTATTTTTACTTACAACGGGCAACCACAATAAAGTAACGAAAATATTTTGTTCTGAATATAGCATTAACAGAACAAGAAATAAAAAGTAAATTTTTTCAAAAAGTTTATTAAACATGGAGGTTTCTACAGCAATCTGATGATACGTTTACAAATTAACAATTGATCAAGATGATACTTAGAAAGAGAATTAAATGCGCATTCTAAACACAAAATAAAAACATATTCTATATAATACGAATATTTTACACAAATTACACAAATTACAAAAATATTTTTCGGAAGCTGTTTCTTTAAAATAATAAATTACACAAAAGTTTTGTTTTAGAATATTTTATTAAAAATTGTCATCACTAAAATAATTATCTATGTCTGGATCTGTGTCAGCAGTATTATCCAGAACTTGTGAATTTCGTGGGATTTGGGCAAGTCCACGATAAAATTCTTTTGCACTCTTATTAACTAACTCAATAAGGTCTAAAAGATCGCTTACTTTTTTCACTTATTTGTCTTAGCTTATCATACAAATTATCTAAAGTAATATTCTTGATATCGATGGGTGTATCTTTTTTTGTGTTCTAAAATTTATTTCTTGAAATGGCTCATATTCCTGAAGCGATGTTTTAAAATTAATAATACCAAATTCCTTGGTGTATCTTAGCCATTTCATATTTCTCCAGCAAATTTCAGTCTTATTGTCTGTCTTCTTTCTCTTTATTAACATTCCTTAGAATATATTTTTAAAATTAAAAAAAAAAAAAAAAGATTTGGGATCATTTCAACTACCGTAAACTGTTTGGTTTGTTTTCTCTGTTTTTTGTTTTTGTTTAGCGGTAGTAGTACGTTCTGTTCCTGCAGATCTTACTAAGTTATACCAATATCTAGGTACATGGATAGGAAATAAGCATTGTTTTTAAACTTTTCTATTGTTGCGTGATCTACTTCACACTCCATGTTAGTATATCCAGGCACTAAAAATTTATGATCAATTACCTTTAAGTTATTATTTTGACTTATTAAAAGCGTAAACATTGGTGCCACAAATAAGTTTTTATTTTGTCCGCCACAAGTATTATAAAATAACGTGCTCTATTTCAGAAGGTAAATTGAAAATATGATAAATCACTACCATTATAATGTACTATAAAATAAAACCTCTTTTTTTAATAAAACATCGATCATTAGTACGTCAAAGTAGAAAAGTTACAAAATGAGTACATACAAAACTATTTACCATTGGTTAAAAAAGTGTAGGATTTTTCTTTATCCGAATCAAAGGCTGGGTAGGTATGAACGTAATTTACTGATATTTCAGTCTTGTTGGGAACAATCGGATTCAAATCTGAAAATAACGGTAAATCAGTAGGTATATATAAAGTATTATAAAAACTTCACCCTACATAAAACATGCAGGCTTATTTTCTCCAATGTTCTAACTAATTAGGACTATAAAAATATTAAATGTATTTAAAAATGTCAATAAACGTATCCCCTCCTATCCTGGTAAAAAATATTTTACCAGGATAGGAGAGGAAATATGGATCCTGTAAGACCACTTCATTTTAAGAATAAAATAATACCACAGTATATTGCTTAAAAAGAATAGCAATATACTGTGATAATACTCACTATATTTTTTTTTCTCATGACCACGATTTTCTTTATTTTTATCTAGATAATTCCCTGCGAAACAAAATCACAAAATATTATTTAAAAAATTTAAATATATTGGCAATTAACTTACTTGTATTTGATGGCTTGTAATCGTTATTGGCGTTGTTTAAACACCTTGGTACAAGCCCTTTAGTTCATTCGCGAATGGAGGAATAATAATTGTTATTTCGAGTTGCCATCGTAGTGAACGTTCTTTGCATGTGCTCTCTTCACAATCTAGACAAGTACTGCGAAGAAACTGATACGAATATGATTTGCGTGGACACCGCATTCTTGCAAAAAGGGATAACTTTGTATATCCTAGCGATACTTTCATATATATTTCTTCTATCACATTCCGGTAAAAGGGGATATCTTGATTTAATGCCTTTTACTAGCACACATTTCGAATAATTCTCAAGTTAACATGACTTAAATCGTTTTGCTTTTCAGTTAATTTCATAATGTTAGAAAATATGTGCACATATACCATTTTACTAGTAATTACTATTTTGCACTCCAGAAGATATCTTTAGTTATATCCTTGAAACAGTCGTAACGATTAAATTGTAACCAAGTTACCCCTTTTTGATCAATAATAATATTTTAATTAGTAAACTTTCACTTAACTCTCTTTACCAAGATTGTGCAGAATCAAAAATGCTGTCGAATGGTATACATAACACTCTTTTGCAAAAAAATCGACTTATCCCCTTTTGCCTTCCAGCCACAGATATCACAAGAAAAATCTTCGATTGTATGTTTCACTAGACGTAGACAAAAAGTCACAGGCAAATGCCAGATAGGTGATTATAATTTCCCCTTAGGAAAGTAACGTAAGAACGTAAAACAAACGTGCGAGCGTGGAATTAACCTTCTGCGTTTCGTTTCTAAAAAAAGATGGGGTGCAGATCAAAATATCTCTTTAATGTTTTAGAGATCCTACATACGATCCATTCTGGATTACGGTTGTGTTCTTTACGGTTCAACATGCAAAACAAATCTATTTACTCTTGACAGAATACAATTTAAATCAATAAAAATTTGTCTAGGAGCTATGATGTCTTCACCAAACCAAGCAGTTCTAGCAGAAGCCCAGGAACCACCTTTACACATACGTAGGCAAATGTTAGCCAACAAACGTCTAATAACATACAGATCGTTTAATACAACTATGGTTCACAAAATAGATTTACTTTTGACAGAAAATTTAACAAATTCTTATTGGAGAATAAAAAATTCTCCTCCTCTTGCAGAATCTTTTATTGATACGAATTCATTCAATCTTATATCTTATTCAGACTTGCTAATTTTAACTAATATGATATTTAAATCCATACTAAGCAAATTAGGGGAAGATTTAACAATAATTTATACAGATGGTTCAAAAACTGTTGAAAATACTGGTTTCGCTTTTACTACCATTTGACTATTTGTGTACGATTTTGTGTATGGTTAAGCGGCACACCACAAAAAGTGTTTTTATTTTCTCTTTTGTTCAACAATTAAAATGTATTGCTATACTTCTAGATGTTCCAATACAATAAAGGATAATAAACATAAAGCACAGGGTACAAAATTTTATTATTTTCTATGCGCTAGTTATTATAAACACATAAGCTATACTACAATTAAAAACTATGACCACTATGAAAAAAATACGGTAGACTATGACTACATTTTTGTGCTTTAGCACTATAGTAAGAACAAGATAAAAATTTAAATTTCTACATAATTATATTAACAAGAAATTAATAAAACTTTTTTTCGTTATTAGTAATTTCGTTATTTTAGAATATATTATGAAAAACGTTGTTGATATTACAATATCAGATGATAGGAATACAAAAATAAAAAACAACTTACCTTTTCAAAACAACAATCAATCACTTCATTTTATCACGAAAAATTTAAAAATTGCAATGTAATTGAACCCATTTTGTGAGCTATAGTTACATTGATACTTATGTGGCAATTAGCTGTAAAGTCATTAGTCTTTCTCACCGTATCGTATTTTCCTAATATTTTTTGTAGGCAAGCGGTTTAGTTTGTGTAATATAATATCCCCAATTCGTCTCATAATATTCAGTTTTCAAAACAGGTGTTACGCTAATTCGGTCAAATTTTTTAAATAACTTTGCAGTACATTTGAAAATAAGTCGACAGTTTTCTTGAAGTCTTTACTTGTATATTATTCCTTGTTAAATTATTTAGTTTATTAGGTAAGCCTAGTTCTGCCATGGTATTTCATAGTTTTATTCTTATGATTATATCAGTGCTTGTTTAAAATCTATAAATTACTAGTTTAATGTTTTTTTTTGTATTCCCAACATTTCTCATTAACTGCCTAATAGTGAATAATTGATCAACGATTTATAAGTTTTTCTAATTCCACACTAATAGTCTCCTATTTGATAGTTCACCTATTCACTCAATCGTTCCAGGTGTATCAGAAAAAATACTGTATATCCTAATAATTATTAGATATATAGCTTATATATAGCTTACATCGCTATAGTTTGTGCAGTACATTTTATTACCCCTTTTGTGTATGGTATGCTTTTCAGCAAGTTGGTACTTGCTCATACTTCTAAATTGACAGATCAGCTGTTTAACTGCCTGTACTGAACTTTCTTCTTCATTTTGCAAATATATATAAAAATTATTAAAACTCTGACATACCGTTGATTAAAATATTGGATACCCTATACTATTCAATCAACGGAAATACTAAGATCACACGGGGAGAATATTATGGGTTATTTCTGGTTTCGTCACAATTTACACTGAAATTACTAACAAGAGAGTGCTCTTACTTCCACGTTTAAATTGATATATAGTACCAACAGATGCTAGTCATATACCATCAGTACTAATAAAATGGAAACTATCAAATTAATGTCAATTTCATTTAATCAAACGTACTAACCTTAAAAATGGTCATTTAAGGAAACCCGCCTCAAAAATATTGACAATAAATTAAAAATAGTTTAAGCGTTATAAAAGTAACAGAGCAGCAAAGCTCACAGCATGAGAATAGTGCCTTGTACTTTTACATAGCAATTTGTTCTCACAATTTTATAGTTTTTCGAAAAATGAACTCCAATTAAAAGATTAAAACGTCAAATAAAATGTAAAAACCTATTCATATTTTTAAATATAAAATCTTCAATTTAGAAATTGAACATTCTTAATAAATGTATAATCTAATATTTAAGCCTGTTTATGTTTTACAGACTTGGAAAACACTGAACAGACAAATATTTATTCTTTTATATACTAGGTTCTAAAAAAACTGTACTCAAAACGAATAAATATTATCTACCAAGTGTTTTATTCCAGTTTCATATGAAAGCACTAGATCTTAGATATTATAAATTTCGTCATAGGTGCTAATTTGAAATGAAAACCAAATGATAGAGCATATAGTGAAATATAAATATCTTAGCCCTCTATTGCCCGACTTTTTTTGAAAACTTAAGAGAAAATGTTTTAATTTGTATATGTGCTCAAATATCCATCCATTTACAACTAGTATTTTTTTTAGATTTTTTAAATTTTGTTTGGGGAGAGTTTTGGGAGTATTGCCCTCAGGCAACTGTGTTCAGCAAAAACTAACGAATTAAGTTATATACTTAGTTATTATGCCAATCAAAAAAACAAATATTTGTAGTTGTAAAAGATAAAGCAACTTTACATTTATCGCACATTACTTTAGAAATATTACAGCATCCTGGTTTTTTGCATCTTCCCTTTTTTTGAAAATACGGGCCAGTCGAAGGTTTGGTCAAGCCTAACTTCCTTCGGTGGTACAATAGCAGTAGGTCCTCTCTTCCGTTTTTTTACAATTTCGTTCTCAATTTCACTGAGCCTGGGACGTCCTTTGTTTTTGATCTGGTCAGTTCTTGCTAACAGTACGCTACATAAGTGGGACTTAAACTGTAACAAAGGCAACTGATTTTGCTTTCAAAGTAATCACAATCACGACGATACAACAACCAGCTGTTAACAAGAGCTAAATCCAGAAGGTGAAAAAATATTTTTAGATACCACTTTTTAGATTTTATGTCTGTTCGGTAAAGAGCAATTAGTGAATCCATAAGATCGACACCTCTCATAAATTTATTATAAAATTGCACTGAATTTGGACAGCATACAATAATTCTTGATTTTTGTTTCTTATCCCACCTCTTGACTAGCGAAGTAGGCTCAGAACCAACAAATGTACTAAGCAAATGAACCGGTTTATTATCGTACCACTTTAACCCTGGTAGTCTTATGCCATCTACTGTAGCGTGCTTTTCTTCTACAGTACCTCTACCCAGTTTCTTCATATTCTTGTCATCAGAAAAATGGCAATTAGGCAGTCTGTTTGGACGAACAGTTCCCAAACATTGCAGTCCACGTTTTTCCATTTCAATCTGCAACTGAATGCTATTAAACCAGTTGTCAAAATATACTTTATATTATTTGTTTGGTTCGACTATCTCACACAATCTTATTACTACATTACCGTTGGTGTCTACATTAGGTAAATGAAGAGAATGTTCAACAGTTCCTGTATATAAATCCCAGTTATAAACAATACCATTGCTATCACGCAAAACAAATGCCTTGTATCCCCATTTTTTGGGTTTATTCTTCATATATTGTTTTAAAGAATGTGCTCCTTCGAATGGTATCATTTGTTCATCAATACACAATTTTTCACTCATTGAAATACTCTGAAAATTTTGAAATGGACCGTTGATGAATGGTCTAATTTTGTATAACTTATCATTATTGTTGAGCATATTTTCGTTATTATTGAAATGAATTTTAGTTTCTATTTCTTCCCAGCGATTCCTAGATATAGTGTCAACTATTTGAGCTGGTCTAAATTTGCTTCGTACAAATCGTCTTCATTTTCCATTTTATTTGATCCTGGATCGATTGATATCTGAGTACCTATGGAAAATTCATTATCACTCTTTTATTATCACTGTCAAAGTCAGAGTCTTTGGATTCCTCGGATATTTACTGCTTTTCCCGTAGAACGTTTTTGTATCCATCCTAAAAAAATAATTTAAAATAATATGGTCCAGTGTGGATTCAAAGGAACATACCTGTTTTTTATCACAGTACTGAAACAACACAATAAAATAAACAAATTTCAACGGTAATCAATATATAAATGCTGATATAATGCCTCGGTATATATTTTTATATAAATTGTACACAATTTATAACAATAAATCACTATCGAAAATACAAACTAATAAGGCAGCCATGTCCATTTGACATACTGTTAAAAATTTCCATATTCATAGGTTCATAGAGTGTATTAAAATGTATAACCAAATGTTGCCTGAAATTAACAGAGGGCATCTTAGAGTCGGAAATTGTTTTAAAAAAGTTTTCTGCATCAAAAACTCCTTTGTTGCCTTGAGTACACACGGGGCTATAGAGGGTTAAAATAGTTGTATCGCGCGAGGATAAGGTTATTGATGAGGAAAAAAAGACCTATCACTGAGAAAGTGAGATAGTAATTGGCAAACGCAAAGAGCACTTAATTACATTAAATGAAATATGCATTACAATCTATCATGATACACATATCTTGATACACATAAAACAAGACAATTAATAAACACGTTAAGAGAATCTTAAGAAATAATAACCAAAATTTAACTTTTAATACACAGAAGAAATACTGATATACAGAAGATACACAAATTAAAAAACGTTTTCCACTTATTGTACGCAAGAGAGATACCTCTAGGAAAAATCAAAACGATCGAGAATATATACCAAAACAACACAATCAAAGTAAAAGTAGAAGAAGAACTAACCGACCCTATTTAAGCTGACAATGGGATGAGACAGGAATATTCCCGGAGTTCCCTATTATTCAACCTGATTATGGATGAAATAATAAAAAATTAAGAACTAAAAAAGGATACCAAATGGAAGAAAAACAAATAATATATAATATAATAATAATCTGCTGTGCAGACGACGCAATACTACTATTTCAAAGTGAAGATGATTTACAACGTACGCTGCTCCAATTTCATATAACCGCCAGAAAATTTAACATGTTAATTTCCCCAAAAGAGACAAAATGCATGGTTACAACCGCAAATTTACTAAGATGTTAATTGGAGCTAAAAGGTCAGATAATAGAACAAGGGTTGGAGCTTAAATATCTAGGCATCACATTATCTAGCTAGGGAAAGCTCAAAACTGAAGTGAAAGATCCAGTGAATAGAGCAAACAGAGCCACAGGCTGCCTAAATGAAACATTATGAAGAAATAAAAATATCAGAAAAGAAACGAAGGCAGAATTTACAAAACAGTCATCAGACCAATAATGACATACGCGCCAGAAACAAGACCTGATACAGAGAGGACAAAAAGGATGTGAAACAGCAGAGATAAAAACACTTAGAAAAATTGATGGTAAGACACTATGGGACAGAGCTAGAAGTACAGATATACGACGTAGATGCAAGGTGAAGAACATCAAGAACTGGTTAAGAAATAGAAGAGTAGAACGGAACGATCGTATAAGCCGAATTACAACAAATAAAACAATAAAGACGACAAGAGACGGTTAACCCATAGGAAGACGATCAGTAGGAAGACCACGAAAACGATGGAAAGGCAACTTACTGGAAGCACAATAAAAAACAGACAGAGTTATGTCCATATAAAAAGAAAAAGAAGAAGAAGATACACAGGATAAACATTAAAATAGCTGCAAGAAAGATAAAATAAATCAGTCATATTAATGTAGAACAGCAGAAGACAGAGTGTTTAGAGAAAATAATGAATGTTATATTAATGTAGAATAGCAGAGGACAGAGTATTTGTCATAGCTTTGGACAAGTGCCCAATTGAAAAAAGAACACAGGTCGTTCAAAAAAGACGGAACTCTAGAAAGAAAACAGAATAGATTTAAAAAAATAAAGGCATAAACATGTCTTTTCCTACTTTGAACATTGAATTAAAATGTAAACTTTGATATCTGTGATAAACCCATTACCTGAACAGTGGCGCCGATGTATGTAATTGAAATTATTTACACTTATTTTAATTGTATATTTTTTTATTATCTATATATGAGTTGCGACCGATATTACAAACTTATTAATTTTCCACAAAGAGGCTCTTTAGAACCTAAAATTATTACTATACAAATCTGATTCGACATATCGTCAAAAAGTAATACATGGCATGTAAAATTTAAATTTTTAATAAAAAGATTACGCATTACTTATGGGGTTTAAAGAACGAGCCTTTAGGAAAATTGGAGTACTAATAAGACCACCGCAATCGGTCATACCCCGGGTAATGATTAATTAATTAATCGGCTAATTCTTCAGTCACCCCTTTAATATGATTTTGTCAAATTGGTCCTTTTTAGGACCAACTATTCTAATAACATATGTCTATAACTGTTAAGGGTATATCTAAAAATCAACAAACTTTACTTTACTTAAATTTATCAGACAGATGAGTTAACACGAATCTGACTAATTTCTAGTACAGGAAACACATATAGGGACTAACCTAGGGTATTTGGTATATAGCTGATCGCTGAAAACCACATTATAGATATAGACATACTATTTCTGTCGGAAAGTAAGAAAGGACAAAACCAGTCAGCTGAGAGAACCTTTTAACGATGTGGAGCTTGGATCCACTATCTACATATTTAATGAAAAATAACACAACTACCGACCTTGAGGATCTGAGCACAAAGCTTATTACGAAATCTGGACCAAAAACACTACAATGACTTATCCAGATGATGAACAACTGTATTCAAATTAGGAGATACCCAAAGTATAGAGACAAGCCAAAGTTGTTACCTTGTGTAAGCCTGGCAAATACTCCAACGACCACAAAAACTATTGGCTAATATCTTTATTTTGTCAGCTATTCAAAATACTTTTGCACAATATCGTTAATATGATATCACCGATATTAGAAGAAAAACTTAAATTAAAAGACAAAAGTAGCTGTAGACAGGGAAGGTCACGTACATCACAAATACTAAATCAAAGACGGGTACGAAAAATATCGGGTATCAGGGGTGGTATTTTTCAATCTAAATGCCGCTTACGACACCTTAAATTACAGAATATTTCTCCAAAAACTATATGATATCCCCTTAGATAACAAACTCACTTATATTGTCTGCGTATGCCTACACAATAGAATATTTTTTGTATCACTCAATGATAAGAATAGCAGATGAAGAACGGTCTCGCTTGGGGTAGCATAAAGGCACCTACACTGTATAACATTTACACAAACGAACGATCCATACCGGTAGATACTAGAACTTCTATTGTATAGACGATACACCTATTATTACACAATAAAAATAAACTATGAATCAATTTTCAGCCAAAATCTCTGAAAAACTCGTGTGTGCTCCTTTAATCTCCCTAACATAGACGCTTTCACAAAACTGAACATCCAATAATGTCATGAAATTGTTGAACGTAGACTTCCTATAAATTTCTTGAAAATAATTTGTATCGCACGGGGTCAGTCACAGATCATTGTTTAAAACTAAAACGTAAATTGAGGACCAGAAATAATATTTTTCGCATGCTTGTCAGCCAAAAATTGAGGTGCACGTCCTTCCGCCCTTAAAACATAGACGCTTGCACTATATGCATCTGCTGCCGAATATACCTTGTTAGACAAATTCTTTCTTTTTGTGCACACTACTACCCATTTTAACACAAAAATGTCTATTGTAACTCTTAACCATATTTATTTTGAGATAACCTTTTATCGAGATATCATATATAGTACACAAATAAGACCAGAACTAAAATAATAAAAAAGCTTTATACAAGATATCGCAGAAGATTGGATGAAATAAAAGTAGTTTTTATTAATCGGATGCTTACATAAAACGTACAAAGACATACTCACGTAAACAAAATATATTACGAAATTTCTGTAATTAAAAAAAAAAAACATCGAGTTCGGCATTTAACTAATAAAATTATATTAAACAAAAAAACAACATTTTTAAAAATGCAGATAAAATAAAATTTCCTATGCAAGCGAACATTCCATTAAATAATAAGCCCAAATCCTTTTGTATCTATATACCTGTTTTTTAAAGAACCAGTTACCTTTTAGTACGTAGTTATACCAGGTAATAAGATATCCTTTGTTACTCAGTGTAATGCGTATGACATTACACTGTCTACGAACAGTAGATAAAAATAAGGAGCCCATATGAACCGCTCGGGATATATGTTGAAAATATAAGGTATAATCGCACAGTTGCCAAACTCTCAGATCTTACTTAAACCGATAAACCTATGGTTCAATTATACATTGAAGAAGATCTCAACGACCCCTATAATATATACACGTGAACTAAACGATATACATTTTTGATACAGGGGTATTTACGGGCTCCAAAAAATTTTTATAAATTATTAAACTCTACATGTTGATGAATCGACAGAACCAATATTATGGAATGGTCAAGTGAGCTCCGTATATCGGTACCCACTTGACCACGGAGCTCGATTGAACCTGAATTTTAACATGGGCGGAGTCCACTTTATGCCGTAGATATATATATATATATATATATATATATATATATATATATATATATATATATATATATATATATATATACATATATATATATATATATATATATACATATATATATATATATATATATATGTGTGTTGTGTGTATATGGTATTTATTATGTTAAAAAGATGTTTTGTTCTATATTTTTATAGTTGTAAGTTGTATATAGGAAAGGGCTATAGTTCAAAATTTTGTTCAAAATTTTTCTTTAAGAGAGGGGGGTGTGACGATAATATATTTTATCGTCTAGAGTACGCCTATGTGTTAAACAAAACATGTTTTTGTTCCGTCCCCAATAGTATAAAAGTCGAAACTGAAAGACAGCTAACCATTCTCGACGCGTTGAGTTGAGAATACCTGACCTTGGGGACAGGTGAGTTGAACGTGTCCCAAATCCTTCCGAACCCAGACGATCTGGCGCGTTGAGCGAGATTGACAATCCTTCCTCTCGCTGCGTCAATCTGGTGCGTTGAACGATATTGGCGTATTTTTTCTATCTGGTGCGTTGAACTAGATAGACATCCTTATCCCTGTCCAAGTACTCGTTCTGCGTTGAGGTACGAGTACGACCTCAATTCCTCGATCGCCGTATTTTAGTTTAGCATATCGAATATCGTCACACCATCTATCGAAATAAATAAACAGTACGTCTTTGTATTTAAACATTGTACTCAGTAGACACTTAACGATATTTACTTTTTTCATTTGTATATGTAAATTCGAAATAAATGCCTATACGAACGAATCCTGTTTTCTCTGGCTGAATTATACTATCCGACCTCACAAATAAAACTATCAGATCCTTCATTTCATACAAAAAAACCTACAAATCCTACAGAAACTTTTTATTTCAAACGCTTATCCAACACCATTAGTGAATAAGATTCTGTTTAATACTATCCATAACGAAGATACTTCACCTTCCTTCGCGACTAACAATGCTGATCCTGATGTCTTAAGTGGGAACCCAGTCTCGGATACTCCTATCAACAAATATTTTTCATTACCATATTTCAGAGATATCACTCGGGGTTAACAAGGATTCTGAAAAGTGTTGAAAATAGCTTTGGTAATAATAATAACAACATTAAACTTAATGTGGCTTGTAGATCAGCCCTAACAATTAATAATCTTTACTCTAATTAAAAGATAAGACTCCCATAGATAGGCTTAGTAGGCTCTTTTTTTTTTCACCCCTGTAACTTATTAAAATAAATATTATAGAAGTTTTCGGGGACTTTCGGCCCTCAGTAATAATGTAGTCTTTCATTCTGCGTTTAAATTTTTCAAAAATACTTATTGGTTTTTTCAGGATTCGAAAAAGTAAATACAATTAAAAAACATTGGCCCGAAATTTTGCGCCTACGCCTTAAATCAAATATTCTCGTGTATAAAACCCTCTATATATTTTTATTTCCTAAAAATACTATAGTCGTCTTGTTGTCTTCGAGCGCGCTGACACCCGGCCACCATCTGTTGATTTTTTAACCTGAGCCTTCGGAGACTTACTGATCTATTAAAGAAATAGCACTGACACCAAATTTAATGTTTTTGTAATAATAATACTCGGTATTTATTAAATATTATATTTAATAAAAGTATAAGATTAACAATATACAGGTTACATCTTTTTATGCTAACTTCCTAACCTCTATCTCTAACTTCATCGTGCCACGCCGCTTCTTCTTTTTCATGTGGCCTATTACTACATCTCCCCCTTTTCTCTCTTTTCGCAAAACTTTAGGTACAACAATTCTATCATTGAAAAATAAAAGATTATCATTAACAAACAACTCATTTCTTAACTCGTGAAAAACTTTCATCTCTCCTTCATACTTTGTATTCTTCCACCCTCTTAGACAACACTCAATAACTTTACTCAGTACATTATCTTTTACTGTTTCTGCTTTAAACTGAATCTTTCTAGTATCACTCATTCTTAAATGCTTTTCTAGTGAATGCACCATTTCATTCATATCAGCATCATTCTCTGCAATTTCATCACTTACATTTCTAGACAAATAATCAGCAATATGTAAATATTTACCAGGTACATACTGAATTTGTATATCATATTTCAGTAGCTTCAGTTTTAGCCTCTGCAACCTAGGAGAACTAATTTGACTTATTTGCTTACTAATGATACTTACATTAGGTTTGTGATCTGTTATGAATTTTACAGAGCGACCATAAATATAATTGTGGAATTTTTGACATGCAAACACTACGGCTAATAACTCTTTCTCTATAACAGCATAATTTTTCTCAGTACCTGTTAAACCTCTAGAAGCATAAGCAACAGGTCTTCCACCTTGCATTAGACAACATCCCAAACCAAACTGAGACGCATCTGTTTGAATTACAGTATCTTTACTAGAATCAAAATTCTTTAGAGATATATTTTTAGCAAGTTCCTGTTTTATCACTTCCAGTGCTTTACTGTGAACTCCAAGCCACTGAAAAATAACATTGTTAACAAATTTTCGTACATAATTTACCACACCCAGCAGTTTTTGAAGGTCTTTCTTGTTTGACGGGTTTTTTAGGTCATTTATAGCCCTCAATCTATCACTATCTATTTTCATACCATCTTCACTAAAAATGTGTCCCATATATTTCACTGTCATTTGTCTAAACTGAAATTTTGATTTCTTAAACGTTACACCCACTTCCCTAGCTCTATTAAACACCTTTTTAAGTGTCTTATCATGCTCCTCCATGGAATCAGATGCAATTAATAGATCATCAAAATATATAATAACATTTTTAATGTCACCAAAATTTTTACAATTTAATTTCTGAAAATATTCTGGGGCCATATTTAGACCGAATGGTAGTCTGAGAAATTTGTAACACCCAAATGGAGTTGCAAATGTTGTTAAGGAACTAGATTTTTCATCTAATTTAACTTGATAAAAGCCATCTTTGAAATCTAATACTGAAAATAATTTTTTTCCTGACAGTTTCGAACTTATTTCCTCTAAACTAGGAATTTCAAAATATTCCCTAACAATACATTTATTAAGCTCTTGAGGGTCTAGACACAGACGCAGTGAACCATCTGGCTTCTCAACTATAACTATATTATTAACCCATTCACATGCTTCTGGTACTTTGGATATAATAGTTCTACTTTCTAATTTACCTAATTTCTCTTTTAGCTTATTTTTTATAGTAAATGGTACTCTTCTAGCTGATCTAGCTACTGGAACACTATCATTTTTTAATTGTATTTTACAAAAACCTATGAATGTGCCCATTCCCTCAAATACATCTTTATATTCTAGTAATAATTGTTCCTTATTAGTAAGTTCCTCATCAACATTTACACTCTGTGTTTCTTTAATTAAGTCAAAAGAATAACATGTTTTTAAACCCAAAATTGGCTGGTCTTTTAAATCTAAAACTACAAATTCTAAATTATAATTCCTATCCAGCCTCTTACAATTTAAAGTAATTTTCCCTAAAGTTTTCAAACGTGTACTTC
Organism: Diabrotica undecimpunctata; assembly: GCF_040954645.1. Taxonomy (NCBI): domain Eukaryota; kingdom Metazoa; phylum Arthropoda; class Insecta; order Coleoptera; family Chrysomelidae; genus Diabrotica; species Diabrotica undecimpunctata. The sequence goes on along the minus strand of NW_027311906.1, from coordinate 89,764 downwards.
CATAAGCTTCTAATATAGTATTACACTTTTCAATTTTGTACTTACTGTTTCTGAATACGACTTTTAAAATATGACTGGGTAATATATTTACTTCTGATCCAGTGTCCATCTTGAACTCAATGTCTTGGTTGTTTATGTTGACTACCTCGATCCACTGATTACGACTTCTACTATTGATTGCCCCAACTCCTTTCACGGTATGCACATGCATGTCATCATCTGTTGAAGAGCCATCAATGTTCTCGTCCTGTCTTCTAATTTCTTTAACTTTTTTAACATTTGGCCTTTTATATCTTTGCTGATTGGACATTTCAGCAAAACACGCATTACTAAAGTGATTTGCTGCACCACATTTAAAGCAATTTTTTCCAAACGCTGGGCACTGGGCAGCTACATGTTTGCGTTTGCACTTTCTACACAAAAATTTTAACTCACTTTGTGTATTTCCACTGTCTTGTCTATTTTTTACTGCAGTTACTTCCAAACTTTCATTGTTTTTTACAGATTCTAACTGCTTTTATTATTTATGTTATTTCAGAGTTTCTGCATATCTCTATTGCTGTTTCAAGCGTTAACTTTTGAGCATTTAATAATTTTTCTTGAACTGATGGACTATTTGTTGATAAAACTAACCTATCTGTCAATATGCTGTCTTCCTGTTTGTCATATTCACAACTTTGTATCAACTTTTTTAGATCACTAAGATAACTATCAAAAGGTTCATCTGCAGCTTGAATTCTTTTATTAAATACAAAACGTTCATATGTTTTATTTCTTCTGGGAGCACAATATTTCTTAAATTCTGATATGACACTATCAAATTTATTCGGTTCTGGTATTTTGAGAATTTTATATATATCAACTCCTTCTGGTCCAATCATATTTAAAAACAAAGCAATTTTTACTCTATCGGCTTTGTTATCTTTTTCAGTTGCAATAAGATACATTTCAAAATTTTGGTAAAACCGTCTAAAATTTTCATGAAGGTTCCCCTCGAATTTCATGGATTCTGGCACTTTTCCTTCCATTCTGGATAACTGTACTTTTAGCTCTTGTACTGAGTGCACCATGTAATAATAATACTCGGTATTTATTAAATATTATATTTAATAAAAGTATAGGATTAACAATATACAGGTTACATCTTTTTATGCTAACTCCCTAACCTCTATCTCTTCTTCTTCTTCTTCCTTTATTGGGTAATATCCCAGGGGATAATTTGCCCAGATAATAATAACCTCCATTTCTAACTTCATCGTGCCATGCCTCTTCTTCTTTTTCATGTGGCCTATTACTACAGTTTTTATTTTGAACTATCCCTTGGCAGACCAAAGTTTATTTTTTATAGCTCGGACAGACACGTCGGCGTCGGCTTACTGTTCGAAAGTCAAACCAATACTATTATGTAATAACTAATAATAATTACAAAGCAATAGTAATTACCTGTTATTATTCTTAGGAAATCTAAATAAACTTATTCCTTTTCCTGTCACAGATGAAAATCCGCGAATCGCACAAATATATCCAGACATTTTAAATATAAATTAAACTTTTAACTATAAACTTATATATTTAACTACAACTATAAACTATAACTATAATTTTTTAACTATAAATAAATTATATAAATGGTCAAATGCACTTTTTGTGTCGAGTATTTACCATAGACGACTACGGACTATCGAAAACAACCAGAATTAAAGAATAAGCACGTGTTTTTGACAGTTAAACAACCAGAATCGGGCATGCGTATACAAAAATGGTACACGCTTTTGGACCGTTCTGTCGCTTCTCTGTGTGTTCGGTTATTCTCTCGTTCCGTCCAGCAAGTCTGTCTGTTCAGTCAGTTCTATCCGCACGTGCCTACGCATTGCCGCTTTGTCGATTGCAAATACAAACCTCTATATTTATAAGTAATAAATTGATTTCAAAGATTATTTCCCTAGAAAGCTTTTTTAGAAGATTATTGTTCTCGTGGATAACCACGCACACAATAAGTAACAGCGCACTCATACTCAGAAAATAAAGTGAGGCGCCATCGCGGCGATGCCATGTTTTATGCCAGTACCATAATTTAATACATATTTATTATTGCAGTTAACAATAGATAAGTGGCTAATAAAACGCACATCTAAAATGCAGGTGGCGGAAGTCCTGATAACGCATCACAAAACAAAAAAAAATTAAATACATAGTTCTTGACAACAGTGTCGCCTCAGATTCTACAATGACAACTACTGTTACGAGTAATATGAGTCGTGAAAACAATGCCACCACTTCAAGTACTAGTAGTGTTATTACTATCGATAATAGCAGAGCAACATCTAGTTCTACTACTATAACTATTAGTCATAACAGCCATGATTGTAGAGTAATTTCACGTTCAACAGCCACATCTACCGTACACATCGATACAGAGAGTGACGCTTCAACTTTAACTAAATAAGCAACAGCTACATCGGAGACAACTGGGAAGCGTCAACGCATTTTTAAAGAATTGTACATCCACTTTGGTTTTAAATGTACAGTGTTTAATTTTGAACAACGTGCACAGTACGTTGTTTGTTTGAAGGTTTTGGCAAACGAGAGCATGCAGCCGGCCAAATTGAAAAGGCACCTAGAAACTAAGCATCCACAGTTAAAGAATAAAGATGAATCTTATTTTAAATGACATGCCACCAAACTAACGTCACAGCAGGTTAATTATCAAAAATACACAACAGTTAACCAAAAAGCGTTACAAGCATCTTTCGAGGTTGCCTTTTTGATTGCCAAAACTAAAAAAACCTTACAACATTGGCGAGGCACTCATTTTGCCAGCTGCAATAAAAAGGTTTTCGATCATGCAAGGAGTGGCGTATGGCAATGTACTAAAAACAACTACACTATTAAGTGACACTGTTCATCGTCGTGTCAATCTACTTGCTAATAATATCAAAATACAACTTATAGATCTCGTAAAAGGGAGTCCCTATTATGCTATTCAGCTGGATATCCGATACACGACATATGCGAAGATTTGTTATTTTGTCAAGGATTAGAAGGAAGAACAACCGGTGAAGCAATTTTTAATGTAGTTAATACCTTTTTTAAAATCCATTATATAAAGTGGGAATATTGTGTATCTGTGTGTACAGACGCAGCTGCATTGACCGGCTCCCGAATAGGATTCAAAGCAAAAGTAACTGAGATTGCACCTCACGTAGGCTTTATTCACTGTATGATTCACCGTAAAACCCTTGCAGCAAAACATTTGCAACCAGCTGTAAATAAAGTGTTGCAACAAGTCGTAACAATGATAAATTTTATTAAAGCTCACGCAATGAACAGTCCCCTTTTCAAAATAATGTGTAGCGAATTCGGATCAGAATACGAAAATCTATTGTTACATAAGGAGGTCAGGTGGTTATCGCGAGGAAAAATACTCCAACGTGTATTTGATCTCAGATAAAATCAGAATATTTCTACTTGAACGGGAACCAAAGCTGGCGGAATATTTCTTGAATGAAAATTGGCTGGCAACAGTTAGCTACTTTTCGGACATTTTTGAAAAACTGAATCATTTAAATCAATCGTTACAAAGGAAGAGTACAGATAAATGTATTGATTTTGGCTAACAAAATAAAAGCTTTTTGTAGGAAATTAAGTTTGTAGATAGACGAAATCAGTGCTGAAAACTACGAGATGTTTGCATGTTTAAAGAAATTTTCTGAAGAAAATAATATAAAACTCGAAAAAGACATTAAAACCAAAATCATCATGCATCTTACAAGCCTTAAGCAAGACATAATAATACGATTCCCAGATACGTCACACAGCAACCAATGGATAATTAATCCATTCACTTGTGATATTAACACTGTGAAGATGAAGTTAAAAGAAAATTAGCAGCTGATCGATTTATTGTCCGATGAAACCCATCGATCCATTTTCAAAACCACGGATCTATCCAAGTTCTGGATAATGATGGAAAAGGAATATCCACTGTTATACAAAACATCTCTGCTGAAATTGCTGCCATTCGCATCTACATACTTGTGCGAGACAGCTTTATTCACATTGACTGCTATAAAAACAAAATATCACTCCAGACTTAACGTAGAACCTGATTTGAGGGTGTCTCCTTCTGATAATATATCAACAAGAATTAATATACTGACTGCAAGTGTGCAAGCACAAGGTTCACATTAGTTTGTAAAATTACGTATATGTACCTATTTTTTTTTTAAATAAAATGTTAAAATAATTGCTTGTCTCATTTAATGCCATCATAAATATTATATTAAATGCATAGTTAGCTCTAATCTTACTTTCCAAAATAAATAAACTCCTTAACATAATTTACGAAATAAAAACAACTACGTACAGCATGGACGATAATTGAAGTTTACCTTAATTTTGTCCTGAACCAACCTTTGCACTTGTTAATTTAGTGATTTTTTTCTGGGGTCGCTCATAACTCTTTTTTTAATTTTGGGGTTGCAATATTAAAAAAGTTGCGGACCGCTGGTTTACATAATACTACATGAGAATTTACTAAAAAATGACAATAAATAAAAAAGTAATGTATGTAAAAAACAAAGAGAAGAATAGTTAGAAATAAAACATGACGATATTGTTCTTAATATCTATTTGTAATTAAAAAGGAGGAAAAATTAATCACATTATTAAACTTCCAATAAAAGTATCCCTAAATTAAGAAAACTGATGACCAATATATTAAAATAATCACGGCAGGTCGACATGTCTAAAATAAAAACTAATGGTACACTACTTATATTAGCGATGAGTAAAATACTTTTTATCAAATGAAATCACCAGCCAGTATCACCTGATTTTTATTCTTCAGTGTAATTTTAAACATCGTCGGTGTTTGTTAATTTCGGTAGTAAACAACTGTTTGCTGGAAAGTTTTAGTCGTTTTTAGTTTTAAACATGTTAAAAATATTCCGTAAGTTAGAAAAGGTTTAATAACGTACGTTTCTTTGTAGTCATTTAGTACTTCATTTATTATACAAAAATTATAAATTATTGATTTTATTGCTTATAAATTAATCTAAGAATATACATATCAGGGATATGTGATATTTCTTAAATACGAAGATAAAATGATTTTCCTGGGTATGAAGTTCTATGGATTGAAGCTGTGTTCCAGTTTCGACAATAATTATTCAGGCGAATTGGTAAATATTTATTTATTTAAATGTATACAATAAATTTATCGCAGAATATTTTTTATATTAAAGCATCTATCAACTTTTATAACATGCGTCTATACTCATATTCTCACACATTTAATTTTCTATATACCTAGCTTTATGTCAAACCTTCAAGAAATTTTACGAAAAAATGCATACCAAAGCTAAAGACTTGCAATAATTAGTTCTAAAGGTATTTTCTTTGCGGGATTTATGATAACGCGTATTAAAAAAGCATTGTTGATTTTATTTCAGTGTATGTTTGCTGTACCTTTACTTTAATCTTTTATAATAAAACATATTAAATGTACATAGAGTAAAATTAATTTTATTAATCAAAATTAAATCTAATACCGTCTTTCTGTTCTAATTTTATTTTGTTTCTTTTTGCAGTACAAATGGTACAATGTCGCCGGTGAGTAAGGGAATGAGTCAGGGGTTTTATATTTCTAATATACTTTTTTTATGTACCGTAAAATTTTCCATTTAAATACTATATAGACCATATTAAGGTATGTACCAAATGGTACTTACCCAAATACCCAATAGTATCCGACAAAAAGGTCCCACATCTGTATAGTTAGACTATGCATCATTTGATGCTTACTTCCAAAATATTTAGTTGCTGTAGCCTTCGCAAATTACCTGTATTTCGTTTTTGCTTTCCCAGTTTGAATATAGTTATGTCTGGACTAGTTACTTTTTAAGAAGCATACTCTTTCGAATGTTATCCGTTGCCTAATCCATATGTTAGTTTTTCTATCCTTTAAAGTTATTCCTAAAAGTTTTTTTTCTATGTCTTTGGTGTACTTATAGTTTAGTAGATGTCTTCTGATCCAACACCTATGTTTCAGAGCCTTATGTGGTGACTAGTAGGACACATTCAAGGTTGGGCTTTGTTCCTGCCCACCTTTATATATATATATATATTGAATTCGGTTTCGCTAAGTAGAAATCGTTTGATTTCTCTTTATATATATATATATATATTGTGATGATGTATTATTTGTAAATAATGAGCAATGAGTGTTTTTAATAATATATATAGGGTTTTTATCGCGGTTCTCAAAGAATTAGTTTGTAATCATTTTTTAAATTATCTTTATTATATTTATTATGAAACACACATATATATCTAACATAACCAATGTAAAATTTATAATAAACTATCTTTAAATTAAAATTCTTATAAAACTAATTAATGTATATAGATAATGTAAATTTTAAACAAACTATCTTTAAAATTGAAGATCTTATGACACTAACTAAATTGTATTAACAAAATTTTGTACCTTTCTTTCACTGAATGCCTAAATGAAAATGTTCTCCAAAATAAAGATTTTAATCACCACTCAATGTCTTCGTTCTCAGCCTCGGTTATCCTTGTTTTTCTGAAATTGCTTTTTCCAATTATCAGCTTCCACCAATTTAAAATATTTTTCTTCTTAACAGCATTTATATTTATTCTTCTTTTTAATATACCAATATCCAATCACCAAATATATTATATAATTTTAATTTTCAATTAATACTTCCTTCCATTATCCAATTACCATTTTTACATAACATAATTTTTAATCTTCAATAATATTATCTTTATACTGTTTCTTAATCTTCATTAAACTTATTATATTGAACATCTGGACCTTCTGACTGACTATCTTGAACTGAACAATTGACTTCACCAACTAAATGTGTCTATCTTCTAACTAACTTTCTTACTAACTGACTGGCCATCTTGAACCTAAATCACCGAGTATTTATACCCTTTTCAATGTTCCAGAACCATCTGGCAAGAAATCTTATTCGATTTTTTCCATTTCCTACATATCTGAATTTTCTGGAATAGTCCATTTTTGAAATAGGTTATCTTCGGTGATCTAGAGAATTCCTTACTTTTCTATCGAGAATTTTATCGACATTTAGGCTTTTCAGATCAGAATATAAATTTAAATCAGTAACTTAAACACTCTAATTTAATAAACTACACATTTTAAACAACATATAACCCTATTTATAAATAATTTTTATAAAATTCTCTAGTATATAACTTATAAATTATTTTCTTTAAACACCAATCATCTCAATATATATATATATATATATATATATATATATATATATATATATATATATATATATATATATATATATATATATATATATATATATTAATGTGATATTAAAAGTCAGAGGTGCGCCAAGCAATTAATTAGCTAATTAATTAATTAATTAAACTTATTTAAATGATGCAATTATGATTTTATCACACTATTTATTTCTCTTATTTTAGGGTTATATTCGTGCTTCAATATCTATGCTTTACATATGATAGGTAAGGTCTGAGGGATACCGGAATAATAAACATATATGATACAAAATTATATATTGAAATAAAATTTACAATCAAATATCTTAAACAAAAAATATCTCATATAAGGATTATCAAAATTTTGTTCTACGTACGTGAACCTTTAAAAATTAATGTTATATACTATATAAATGAAAATTTCAAATCAAAATTGTTGTTCTATATCTCCTGATAAATATTTCTATCTTTTCTGAAGCAGTAAAAAAAAACTTTGTTGATAAAGGAAAAACTGACGAATGGTAAAAAAAACTATCTCTCTGATGATGAGTTGTAAATCCTTGTTCCTTGTAGCCTACACTATCTATTCTATCAGTTCCCTAGGTAATCAGCAATCTTACAACAAATTATTGCGAGCCTCTCGTCTTCAATGATCTCCTTCAGATGCACGTATCGTTCAAAAGATGCTAGCCTCTTCTCCTCTCGATAAACTGAATCTCTCGTTCTGGTCTGAACAGTGACTCTTGGAATATATAAGTAGAAAAGTATGACTTACAATATTTTACTGGATCAGCCTCCGTCAGGATACACTTAGTCCACGAAAACTCACAAACATTCACTTCTAATGCTTACTATCACTTGGGAACCGCCAAAGAACAACGACTGTTCGCCTTGCACCATTGGAAAACAACTAAACCTATTTTCTCCCTCAAAAATCCAGCTAAACTCTCATTCCTACATAGCTATCTCCCTCTTTTTCAATGTCCTCCAATCAGAGTTCCTCATACTTCCTACCATCTACCATTTAGATGACAAATAACAATTTTACCTAGAATTATAAATTTCCTAAAAACTATTAACATGCTAATCGGTTTCTAAAAATTCTTAAGAACTAACGGAGAAATACAATTTCTAAATTCTACCCTATTGTCTTTATTCACTGTACAAGTCCATTTGGAAAACCCGGTCGTATTGTTCAATTCACTTAAGCTCAATCAAATATATTTTACAAAGAAAATAATTTATGCATATCTTTAAATTTTGTTTACTACAGGTAATCCACAGATAATGGACTTTCATTTCTTCGAAATATTTTTTATAGTTTATTAGGTGAATTATTTGTTTAATATTTTATACTTTGAAATATTAAGAGCAAACCAATATTATTTTGTATTTTTACATAGCATAACAACTCTCCAGGATATCTTGAAAATCTATTTAGATGGTCTATTTAGTAATTTTAATTTTATCTTTGGCGGATAAAATGAATCATAATATAGAAATATATAGAAATGTTTCTTCAACGTTAACTTTCCAAAAAAAATCTTTATTTCGAAATTAAAAGTTTACAATTTTGAGAAATACTACCAACTACTACATTTAATGATTTAAACTTGACTATTGAAACATAATAATTACAATAATAATAAAAATATTGATTTCTTCCTATTTATAACATCGGACATCGGAATCTGCTGATTCTTAATAGTAGGGGAGCTTATGGCTACATTTCTCCTCACTCCATTGGTTGGGACTTCGTCCTCGAAGTTTTGGTTACTTCGGCTATCAGATCGTCCAATATCTGGATCTGGGCAGGATGCAATTTTTCTCCAAATAGTATTTTGGAACTTCGTTTTCTTTTCCTAATTAGGAAGGTTATTAGGAAAGCTAAAATAGTTAAAAATATTATATAACAGAAGTGGTGCTCAGTCCTATTCATAATCGGGGTAGTACGTCTATGGTATCTAGTGGTTGAATTTGGCCATGTGTCTCTGGGATTGTTAATTTTTCGATTTTCATCTCATGGTTTATTATTAATTTTATTGGAACAATTTTTGGAATGGAAATATCTTGTGACGTCTTTTTATTAAATTGGATACCTTCGATCATTATTGGTACATCAGTCGTCAAGAGGCTGGTTGAATTAATTTCTATCTGCTGGATTCTCGTCGGGTGAACTATTCCTAGCAATATGACTTTGCTGGTTTCTTGAAAAAAGTTCTCTGTGGTTAATGTTTTTGTGCAATTATCTACATTGGGTATGTTACATTTGGATTGTACATAGTTGGAACAAACTATGTTATCACCTTGTCCTATACAAGTAGGTAGGTTCTAATAAGTTTCATTAGAAATTCGTTTATATTTTGTAGATTTATTATCTCATTGTGTAGAATGATATAGCTGTCGAAATCAGCTGATAATTTGTTAAGTGCAGATATTAGAATTGAATTATCAGAATCTAGTTTTTCTAAGAGTTTATCGAATCTCGTGTTAAAAGAGTTTCCATAAGATATTTGATTATTAAATTTTTTTAATAATTTTATTTTGTTTATTTTCTAAAGAGATTATGTGTGATTTTAATAAGTCTAAGTCAGAGTCGACTGGATTATAACCGTTATTCAGAATCTCCTGAATACTGAGTGGATGGACCAGGGCGAGGATTGTCCTGTGAAAAATTTGGGTCTTGAGTAGGTTTGTCTACATGTTTTCGTATTCTTTTTACATATTTAAGGTGAGTCCTTGTTAAATTTTGTTTATCTTATTTACCGATAATTTTTGTTTTGTCTTGTGTTTCTGGATGAATAGTGGAGAAAGGGGGCTTGTAATTTAGACTTATGTTTTTACTTAGAAACATATAGGGATTTTGTGAGGTCTATTTCCAGAATATCTTCGGCATTTTCGTTTTGTCTATATGTTGTTGTCTTTTTTGTTTTTGTTTATTATATAGTTCTGCAATAAAGGGTTGGAGTTCTTCTTTATGTCTTTTATTATGTTTCGTATATCGGAAGATCAAAGTCAAAATGTATTTCTTCTGCATATGGTCCGTACAGAATTGAGAAAGGGGAGTAATCTGTGAAACTATGGATTGATTGGTTGTAAATGAGAATGGCATGTGTTAGAATGTTATCTAACGAATCATTTGGATTTTGGGCTTGTAAGGTCCCAAGTTTTTCAATAAGAGTTCAATGAACGCGCTCTACTGGAGAACTTGAGGAAGAATTGTTTACTGTTGTAAAATGTATTTCGATATTGTGGATATTTAGGAATTCTTTGACTGTGGAAATGAATTCGGTGCCGCTGTCGCATACGATCTTTTTTGGATAATTGTGGTGCAAAACGTAGTGTCTTAATTTATTTAGTATGGACATAGGTTTTGTCGGTGAGCTTATAGCATTGATAGTATTTGGAAAAAGAATCTATTATTGTGAGATACAGGTTTTTATTGCAGTGGAATAGATCGATATGTAATATATCAAAAGGGTTTTGACCTAACAACGGTCCTAATTGGGGAAGTTTAAAAGGACGTCGTTCGTGTAATGTTTTATTGAGACAACTATTGTTAGTTAAATCTTTATTATTTAGACTTCTACATATCTTTTACAATGTCTGTTCTCTAGTGACAAGTGACAGACGTAACACCGACAGGTGCACTATCTCATGTTAAGGTTGGTTCACACTAAGCTGTTTATGTTACATCTCCCTCTTTTACAATACTTAAAAACAACTGAAAACACTAAACTAAAAAATACAATATTTAAAATATGATTAATCTCTATATCTAGCTGGTTTTATAATGCAACGACCAGAGCGGGTTTTGTTAGGGCCTGTTACTGGTATAATTGTTTTACTTTGAGTTTTATCTGATTTTTCATTACTAATAGATGTTTCTGTTTGAATCTCAAATTTTGATTTAGAGACATTAGTTTTGCACATAGGTAATAAATCCTCATTATTGGATTCCAGAGACACCGGATTTGGATTTGGTCTCAAGAATCTATGAATTCCGTCTTAGAACCTTATCCCTATCCTCCCTCACCAAATATGATCTAGGAGTACTATGTTCTTGAACCACTTCACCTGGTACCCAATGATTGTCTTTCTTTATCATTACACTCTGCCCTTCTACAAATGAAGGTCTTTCGTGAGCTTGCTTGTCATATAAATTTTTCGTTTTAATCCTCTTTTCTTTAATTTTTTTAAAGTCAAAATCAGCTGTTTCTGTTAATAACATCCTAGTAACAGGTAAATTGGTTCGAAGCAATCGTTTGTTCAATAGCTCTGATGAGGAAATATTTAGACCAGAGAGGAGGGATGTTCTATATTCTAATAAGGCTTTATGAATGTCATTACCTGAATCATAACATTTTTTAAGGATATTTTTACAAATACTAACAGCTTTTTCACTTAGTCCATTTGATTTTGGGTATTTTGGACTGGAGGTTATCAAATTTATTTCCCAACTTTTAGCAAAGTCTTTAAATTTCTTACTGTTAAATGGTTGGTTATCAGACATAAATTTAGTTATTATGCCATGAGTAGAGAAAACAACTTTAAGCTTGTCAATTACTTCCTCTGCAGTTTTATTTTTTAAAGGAATAAGTTCTATCCAATTACTAAAGTAATCAACCAAAGTCAAATAATCTTGACCTGCATAAGTTAAAATATCAGCCCCCACTTTTTCAAAGGGAATATTTGATCTTTCATGCTGAATGAGTGGTTCTCTAGGAATTTTCCGACTGTATTTTAAGCATGTTTTACATTTCGATACAAAATTCTGTACATCTTGTGATATACCAGGTCAATAAAATATTTTCCTGGCTATAGCTTTGTACTTTTCTATTCCAAAATGCCCTACATGTAATTTATTTAACATTTGCTGTCTTACCAATTTAAAGTTATGAAAAATTGGATCATATGTATGTCGTCCTTAATATTGTAAAATGCTTTGATATCACGTTCTAAAATCGATTTTCTATTTGGCCATTCTGTTTGACAAAACTTTTTTTTATCTGTGACAAAATCTGATCATTGTTAGTTGCACCTCTGATTTCTTCAATTCGCTCCACAGATATGGGTAGATCAAACTCAACTGAGTGAACAATTTCTCTCATCTCTTTATCATCTTTAACTGGGGTCTTAATAAATGATCTTGATAGGAGATCTGATATGTACATATGTTTTCCAGGCAAGTATTGTACTTCAAAATCATATTTAAGCATTTTTAATTTTAATCTTTGTAAACGAGAACTTATTTTACAAATGTCTTTTTTGTTAATTGCCACCAATGGTTTGTGATCAGATTTTATTATTACTTTTCTACCATACACAAACTGATGGAACTTATTTAAACTATAGCAAATTGCCAGATACTCCTTTTCAATCTGAGCCCATCTAGTTTCTGTGTCAGTCAGGCCTCTAGAAGCAAATGCTACTGGCCTACCTTCCTGTAGCAAACAGCAGCCAATACCATGCTGGCTTGCATCAGTTTGTATTTCTATGGGCAACATAGGATCAAATATTTTTAATATAGGTATTCTAGAGACCATATTTTTAATTTTTTTGAAGACTGCCAAGTGATCTTCTGTCCACTTATATTCTACATTATTTTTAATCAAATTTCTTAACGGTGACAACAATTCAGAGAGATTCGGTAAGTATTTAGACAAGTAATTAAACATACCTAATATTCTTAACAATTCTTTTTTATTTTTAGGTTCTTTAAGCATCAGAACAGCTTTTATATATTCAGTGCCAGGTTTAACACCTTCAGAGGAAAAAACCTGACCAAGATAACTAACTTCAGAGACTTTGTATTGAATTTTATTTTTATTAAATCTTATACCAGACCTCTCTGCTCTCTTAATTACATCTTTAATGATTTCATCATGTTCTTCTTCTGTTGAAGCACTTATGATGAAGTCATCAAAGTAGATCCCAATCGGAAAATCCCCAAATATTTTCTCATTCATGCCCTGAAATACCTCAGGACTAACATTTAAACCGAAAGGCAATCGATTAAAGCAAAATTTTCCAAATGGTGTTATAAATGTACATAGTTTACGACTTTTAGAATCAAGAGGAGCCTGGTAAAACCCTTCTTTTAAATCAAGCACAGTAAATATTTTTTTGTCTTTTAGCTTAATTGATAACTCAATTGTAGGAATAGGAAACTGGTCTAAACATATCCACTTATTTAAATGAACTGGATCTAAGCATATACGTAGGGCCCCTGATGGTTTCTCCACTATAACTATATTGTTGACCCATTCTCTGTTGGCTCTTCAACTTTAGAAATTATTCCTCTTTTCTCAAGATCTTTTAAAGCCTCTTTAAGACGTGGTTTTAAAGCATCAGGTACCCTTCGACAACTACTAGTTACAGGCTCGGCTTTTTTATGCAACACAATCTTATACTGATAGGGAATTTTGCCAGTGCCTTGAAAAACATTAGAATATTTTGTTAACAGTTCACTTTTTCCTTTAGAGTAAGTACTTACTGTATCTACTTTTTTTATTAGACCAATTTTTGTACAAGTGTTTAAACCTAAGATGGGCATACTGTTGTTGCAATCTATTACCACAAATTTAATATTATAACTTTTACCTTTGATAAAACAACTTAAAATAATGTTACCTATGGCTATCACTCTATTGTTTCCATAAGTGTTAAGTTCAAGGTTATTTTCTACAATTTTATCTACACATTTTAAGCTTTTTACAAACTTTAACGGTAGGTAGTTACAATTAGCCCCTGAATCCAGCTTAAAATTTACAAACTCATTATTTATTAATATATCAATAGTCCAAATATTACCTTTATTATTGTTTTTTACATTATCCAATGTTAATTCATCTATGTAGGGTTCACCATCACTCTCTGAAGTTGAGGTTTCAGCGCTAATATTATAAACAGTACTTGACCTCTTTTTCGAATAGTCTAACTTCCTGTCATGCATTGAAGAAAAATGATTAGGTTTTCTGCAATTGTTACAAATTTTTCCAAAGGCTGGACAACTTCTTGGGCCATGCTTTGTGCCACATTTAAAACAGTTATATTGGTTGTTACAGACAGCTTCTGCAGGTCGTTCTAGAGTTTTGCTCCTGGAGGGTCTATTGTATCTAATTTCATCAACTTCTGCATTTTTTCTGAGGCTTTTGACTTGGAAGGTACTCACTTCTGCTATTCTGCATTGATTTTCGGATTCTGCAGCAGTTATGGAAGTCTTAAAAGTCTTTTTTGCAAAGCTTGGTCTCGAATCCCACTAACTAGTCTATCTCTTATTAGGGAGTATTCAAGAGAATCAAAATTGTAATTTTTTGCCAGCAATTTTACATCCTTCATAAAGTTATCAAACTCTTCGTCTTCTTCCTGTATCCTAGTGAAGAAGAGGAACCTATCATAAGTTTCATTTTTCAGTGGTGAGCAGTATGTTTAAACGCATTTATTACAACATTATACTGTTTTCTCTACTCATCACTGACATTAAATGTTTTAAATATATCTTGGGCTTCTTCCCCTGCTAGATTTAAAAATATTGCAATCTTTCTGCTCTCTTGTTTGCTGGCCAAATCCGCTGCTTCCATGTATATTTTAAAGAAACTTCTCAAAGTTTTGACTTGCATTTTGATCAAAACGGATCCCGTTAGGCGGTTTAAAATTAGAATCCATTGTATTTAACTACGGGTTCAGACACCTGGCACCATGTAATGTTTTATTGAGACAACTATTGTTAGTTTAATCTTTATTATTTAGACTTCTACGTATCTTTTACAATGTCTGTTCTCTAGTGACAAGTGACAGACGTAACACCGACAGGTGAACTAACTCATGTTAAGGTTGGTTCACACTAAGCTGTTTATTTTATAGACAAATTTCGCATTTATTGATAAAATTAGAAATAGTTGTCTGTATTGGGGGCCAATAAAATTTTTTATTAGTTTCAATTATTCCGTTGTGGTTTTCTACGTGATATTTATTTATGCATTCTATTTGTTGATTTTCTTCTTCTATGTCCTGAAGTAGTATATTGCAAAATATTGCTTTGACTGTGGAATTTATTTTTTCTTTAAAATAGTTACAGATTAAAGGTCTAAATTCATGAGGGATTGTTATTGCAAATTTTTGGTTTGGTCTAAGGATATTTTGGAAGGTATTTGCTAATTCTGTTTTCCAATTATTTGTCAAAGTGACAGTGTAACGATGTTTGTTAAAAATTCTTTTGTGTTTTATTTCAAAATTATTTGACTCTGGTTTGAAAATAATTTGGTTTGAGGATAAGTTAATTGGTTCAGGTGAAATCTCTATTCCAGTGATAGGGTTCTCAACTGATGTATGTTGTGTGTTAGTACTGTTTTGTAAGTTGTCAAAATCGGCAAGGAAATTATCAATGTCGAAATTGTCGGGTGGTTCAGCACATTCTGAACTCGAGCTTAGGCCATTTATTTGGACTCGGCTAAGAGCATCAACAACTTGATTCTCTTTGCCTTTTTTATATTTAACTTCAAAATCATATTCTTCTAGTTTAAGTCTCCATCGGGCTAATCTAGAAGTGGGGTCATTAATTTTGTAGATCCATACGAGAGGATTGTGATCTGTTTCTACAGTGAATTTTTGGTTGCATAAATACGTAGGGTAGTGTTTACAAGAATCTAGTATGGCTAAAAGTTTTTTTTCAATAGTGGAGTAGTTTTGTTCTGCGGAATTTAGAGTTCGAGAATAGTAGGCAATAGGGTGATTGTTTTGAGATAATACTAATCCTATAGCTATATTAGAGGCGTCTGTAGTAAGTACAAAAGGCTTTTCGAAGTCTGGGTATTGTAAAACTGGGGAATTAGTTAACAATTGTTTGCATTTTGCAAAACATTCTAAATAATTTGGATTATTAGGGTCAATAGTTGCTCCTTTTCGAGTACATCTCGAAAATGGGGATGTTATTTTCGCAAAGTTTGGTATGAATCTTCGGTAGTAACCGATTAAACCAAGAAATGATTTAATTTCTTTTACTGTTTTCGGTAGAGGGTATTTTTGTATAGCTTCGATTTTTGCTGGGTTAGGTTTGATTCTTTCGGTTGTCACTACGTGACCTAAGAAAGAAACTTCTTTTGTGAGAAACTCGGATTTGTCTAACTGAATTTTTCAATTATTTTTTCTGAAAGTGTCAAAAATAGTAGCAGTATGAACTAAGTGTTCTTGCAGTGACTTGGAAAAAATAATGACATCGTCCATGTAGGTTCTAAACTTCAATTCTCTTATTAAATTTCGTAGGCGTCGGTAATTTGATAGTCTCGATGAAACCGTTTTTGCAACGTAAATAGAATGGGGAATTTTGATACCTTGAAAGTGTCTTTCCCGCAATAAAACTTCGCCGTTGTTTATGTTTACGGGAATTTTCTGATATCATGTTTGGAATGAAATGCTTACGTGGGGATTCTCAAAGGCTAAAATATGAGTCGCATAATTCATAATGGCATGGAATCTCTGTAAATCGTCATTTCCTAGTAGGATATCAAAGTGCTGACTAAAGTTGGCGATTTTTATGTCGAATGTTTGTGGAATTCCATATTCTAGGAATAGTGGCGTCTTAATATTTAATTCATGCTTGGAAGTAATTTTTATTGACGTTAGCGAAAAAGGCTTCCGATAAATATGTTTTTTATCAAATAGTTTGAGAGCTCGCGGATTTAAAATTGAATGGGAACCTTCGGCGTTGATCAAAACGCGTTTTTTTTTTTTTTGGGTGACTAAGCAGGTCGACCCAGGGGAACTTTTGATATTATGTAGGTTTATACAGGGGGTGGATGATCGTCTAACGGGATGGCTTGAAAATCCTGATGATTTTCATCATGCAAATCGGGCTCTTGTTCGGATTCGAAATTTTCGAAATATTGGGTATCATTTGAGTCTTTGTACAAATTGTGGCTTCTATTAGTTGTAATTGTCATGGGCTGATGGTTTCTGGTTGTGGTAGTTTCAACACCGCTCATTGGAGTGGCAAAATTTGGTTGGGGTCGAGGAGCTTTATATTTATTTAATCTTTGTTGGGTATTTTTCGGAACATCGTTTCGTTGGAAGGATTGGTTTTGTTTGTAAGAACTGAAATTTTGTCTCTGAGGAAAATTGTGGTTCTGTTGTGGAGTGAAGTTAAAGTTGGGCTCTGTGTTGTGTAAAGGTGTGTTGTGAGTCGAAGGTCTCATATAATTTGAATGCGTGGGTTGAAAGTTTGTCGATCTTTGATTATTGGAAGATTGATAGGGTTTATTTTTCATTGGGGGCTTTTTGTTCTGTTGGCTCTTAAGGAAGTTCATGTATTGTTGCTGATTTTTGTGAATATCGTATGCAATACATTTTTGGAGGGTTTCCTCTATGGAATTTAGTTTAAAATGCGATAAGCATTCGCAATAAGGCTCATTGATTCCGATACAGAAGGTCTTAAGGGCAATGATTTTAAAGTATGGAGTTTTTAAGGTTACTGTTGCAGGAATGCCGTTTAGGGTGATGTGTTGGAGTAAGTCATTCAGATTTGTAGTTATTCTTTAATGATAATTGTCGTAGGATTCACTATGTTTTCACTATTGATTTCTTCCTATTTATAACATCGGACATCGGAATATGCTGATTCTTAATAGTAGGGGAGCTTATGGTTACATTTATATATATATATATATATATATATATATATATATATATATATATATATATATATATATATATATATATATATATATATATATATATATATATATATATATATATATATATATATATATATTCTAAAGTATTTAACTCGTGAATTCAGAGGTTTAATCGGTCATTCAGGTTGGCAAATAAAAAAAGAAGTCAACTACTTCATAAGTTTATCGAAGACGTTTCGCTTTATATTTCTAAAGCTTCATCAGTTCTCTAAAATATAACAGATGACATAGAGTTTATAAGAAATACAGATGTTTATAGTTCATAACTTACAACTCAATATGTAGTATATTATCGATGTTATTATATCTACTGTAAACTTTACTCATTATTTAAAACTAACTTAACAAAAAAAAAACAAAACAAAAAACACACAAACTCTTCAGAAAATAATGTTCATATTCGTTGATACGAAGATTTAAAAATTTTTAAACGAACATTTGGCTTCATTAATATGGTTCTCCACTAAAGGCAAACACAGGTCTGATTTATTGCAATCTATGCAAACAACGTGACGCGATACCAAAAATTTTTTAAGGGCCATATGTCACTAAATTCTAATTCTTTGAGGCAATTATGAACTTCTACAGGGGTCATTGCATGAGTAGTTGGACGGGTGAGTTTGTATGGCGGAAATATTTAATATATTATTTTTAATTTATGTTTTAATGAAACTTGTAAATAGGGGATGATTGTGTAATTATTTTGAATGGAAAATAAGCCAAATTTTAACTGAAGAATAGGTGTTATTTATTTCGTAAGATGAGAGAGTGGTAAACCTGGCTCAAATTGTCGATGTCGGTTCTTTTGTTTATTGCCGATGAGTTCTTGAGGATCTCACACATTTCAATAAAGAAGCTTTTCTGATGGTTACTTTATTTCGCCAGTATTTTGGTATTTGTGAAGTCAATGTGATGTTTGGTAGAAATGGCGCGTTGTGCAAGGGCACAAGAGGGTTTGGAAAGTCTAATGTCGCTTTTGTGTGAAGTTATACCCCTAGAAGAGACCGAATGGTGTGGCCAATGTAGCAGGAGTTGAATTCTGAACAGGGTATCTGATAGACAACATTAGTGTGCTCTAACGAGCTTAGTGGAGTTTTAGACTTGGAGAATAACTTTCCAATGGTTTTACTATTTTTTAGGGATATTTTGATGGATAAGTTTTTGAATAGTTTAGTCAGCTTGTTCGTAATTTGTGGGACATAGGGAAGAGAAGCATATTTTGTGGCTGGATTTGGGGTTAACGGGGAAATGTTCGTCTGTATGCTATTGGATATGGAGGCTAGTATTGCACCATTAGGTATTTCCGAAATTGAATGACTATAGCTTTTACAGAAAAGATATCTGTTGATGATGGATATGGGGTAAGAGTTATCAATGAGAATGGATTTAAGTAAATCCAAAGATTCCCTCTTGTACCGCGTATGGGTCAACGTGTGTATTCTAAAGCTAAGAGCTTGTACAAGATTATGTTTGTATCTTATTGGGTGTGTAGGGTGGTAATTTAAGAACCGGTTGCTCGCCATGTCTTTCCTGTACCACGTAGTGCCCAATGTGTTACTATGTGTACGTATGATTCGCATATCCAAAAACGATATGCTGTTATCAACCACCAGTTCACATGTAAATTGAAGGTGAGGATCAACGCTATTGAAGACTGATAAGGTGCTGAACATCTTATCAGGTGGTGTTGCTAGGATCAAGTTGTCGACATAACGCTTTACAAAGGGAACCCGGAAATCTAACTTACTGATACTCTCATTGATAAGGTCGTCGAGTACGAAATTAACTAGAATGGGGGAAATGGACGATCCCATGGGAGTTCCAAAGATTTGACGATAATATTTGTCATTAAATATTAGATAATTGGTGTCAAACGTCAGTTTTAATAATTCCGAGAATGTTTCCCGTGATACTGGTTGGATTACATCCCAATGGTTCCGCAGTGACGTGACGACGCTAGAGAGTGGGAGATTAGAAAACATATTACATCGAAGCTTACTAAGACGTATTCTCTTGGTAACTGATAATTATTGATAAATTTACTGAACTGGAAAGAGTCTACTATGTTGAAATCGTTCTTATAGTTGTATGCTTGTGAAAGAATGTCCGTTAGAAATTGAGCTACATTAGTGTTAGGAGAGTGTATTGACGATAGTATAGGACGCATACTCAGTTGGGGCTTATGGATTTTAGGAAGACAATAGAACCTAGGGGCATTGCCATTATAGTTATGGAGGGATTTGGCTAGTTTATCATCGACGATTTTTTTAGTTCAGTGATGAATTTATTTATTTTATTTGTGTACGTTGAGGTGGGATTGCGGAGAAGTGGCTGATAATATTTATTATTATCTAGAAGTTGTTGGCTCAGGTTTAAGTACTGCTCTCTCATCCTTAAACTAAACTAAAAAATAATAGACAATCCTCACTTGTCAAAGAAACTAAAAAAACGTGAAGTGGTTTAAAAACTAAAAAGTCCTCTATTCAAACTTGTTTATAATAACAAATTTAATAATATGTTAAAGTTTTTTTAATATACCCTAAAACTGAAAGCGCAAAGAATCGATCGCAAGTTACAAAATACTGTAGAGTCATACTGTTTGGACAAGTACAGTTGTTTAAATAATCGGTTTCTGTAATAAACAAATTGAATAAATTATAAAATATTTTTTGATTTGCTATAGATAACATTAATACCAATATGATAACTGCAACAAAGGATTACAGAGTCTTGCAAGTTAAAAAGAAACTATACTATTTAAATAAATATGGGAAAGATATTAGATTATGTTGGATTCCTGGACATAATGATATCAAGGGAAATGAAATAGCTGACAAACTGGCAAAGATTTGGGCTGAATTAAATATTCCTGCTAAAATTCGATTAAGTAACTTGGATATCATGCCATTATTAAAAAATAAAATATGTTCTATGCATCAAAATAATTGGTTAAATTCTTTTCAATATAAAGGCAAATGGTATAACAACATACAAAATTTTTCTCCTAATAAACCATGGTTTCACACAATCCCATACATAGATAGGCGGCATATTACTACCATTATTAGAATGAGGACTGGTATTGCCTGACAGGAGTACATTTATATAAAATCAACATTCGCGATAACCCATACTGTGAATGTGGGCAAATGGATACACTAGAACACATATTTTGGGAATGCCCAATAAACAAAATAAAAGATTATGATGTCTATCAGGAGCTGATCAAAATTAATATTAAAACCCCAATAAACATACCAATGCTTCTATGCAAGATTAACCCTAAAATTATCAAAATTCTTCTCAGATTCCTACAGATTAACCATATAAAATTATAACCTTAATAATAACCTATTCAATATTAACATTTAAACCAACTATAAGAAAATAGAAAACATAAATAAAATGTAGATAAAATGTTTATATTCACTGATAATTGATAATAGGGCATGAGATATATTTTCAGACTCACGACAGTGGCCCCCAATTGTGTTCTGTTTATTTATAGACAAGATCTAGGTAAACATTTCCGTTCAAAAGGCTTTCATCAATATGAGTCGTAAGTTTTACACTTTTCATATTATTTTTAGAAAGACATTTATACAATCAATTTAGTATCTAAACCCAAATTATGATTTTTAGGGCACAAACAATTTCCATAAGGACAAGATCAACACCTGCTCAGAAATACCAAAAGCATGATGTCAAATTGATTCACAACAATGAAATATATCATCTATCTTTCTCAACAAATCAAGTCTCTCTAATGAAAGGGATCTATCAGTGAACTGTTAGTGGTGTTATTATTTAGTTCTATCAGTGTTAAAAGTATAGAAAATATTAATCAATCTCTTCATGATATTTGAAAATGTCATTAATATGAAATATCCCTCTAAGTTTATTATCTGCATCTATCAACACATAACTATTTAGTCCATTCTGATTTTAGATTCTGTATGGACCTTCAAACATTGGTTGTAATTTCTTACAACGGTTTTCTCTTACATTACCCTTTTTAAGTGAACGAATTAAAACTTTATCTCCTTTTTGAAATGTGATTGGTTTTTTAATTTTTTGATTTTGTCTTCTGATATATTTTTTAGCTTTCTTTATAATTCGGCTATTCACTTTCTGCATTACTTGTTCTAACATAATTATCCTGATTATATTCACTAATCCATTTTCTGTTTCCTATATGGCCAAACATTAAATATTCTGATACTTCCTCTGTATTTAAATTATGTGTATTATTTAAAAAATATTCTATTTGCCCTATATGTTGCTGCCATGTCTCTTGTTGATCCTGGCATACTATCCTTAAATATTTTATAACTTCTTTAATATATCTTATAACTTCTTTGCTTGAGGATGTCTGATATTTGTAAAATGAATGTTGATTCCCTTTTTCTCACAAAATGCCCGAAATTTTTGGTTGTTGAAATATGTAGCGTTATCTATTATGCAATTTCTAAATGGTCCTATTTGTTCGAGAAATTGATTAATATATAATTTCAATGTCTTAACATTTGTTCTTGAGCAGGGATATAGTTTAATAAATTTTATATATAAATCAACTATCACTAGTATATGCTTTTTTCCTGTTGAACTGGGAACTAAATTTGAGATGAAATCCATGGAAACTGTATTTAGTTTTTCATATGCAACATTAGATTTATATGTTTATATGTGTTCTGGTTTTTGAAATTCTTTTCTTTGTTTATTTGACATATTTGGCATTGGGTAGTAATTTCTTTTGCTATACTTGTGTCATTCTTTGCAAAATAATTATCCCTAAATAGCATCCATAGCTTTCTTGAACCACTTGATGTGCATATAATTGTTATGTAAACTTTTCAATATTTTCCTTGCCAAAGTTCTACTTATTACATATACTTCTAGGCCATTAATTATTTTATAATACACCCCATCTTTCCTAAGGACTTTTTGTTTTTCACTCAAATTGATCTGATCTCTTATGATTTCTTTTTTAGAATATACTCCAGTGCGTTCTACTAACTGATTTAATCCAATTTTTATTGTTCGCTGCCCTTTTTGTGATGTATTTTCTAACCTTGACAAAGCATCTGCCACTATGTTGGATTTTCCAGAAATTTATTTGATTTCAAAACTGTATTCACTCAGTATTAGGCTCCAACGGTGTACTCGACTGTTTCCATATTTGTTATTTAATATAGATGTTAAAGCTTGGTGATCTGTTTCTATAGTAAATTCATTACCCAACAAATAAAATCTTAATTTTGTGACACAGTGTATGATACTTGCTAGTTCTAATTCTGAAACTGAGTAACCCTTTTCATCTGGCTTTGTAACTCTTGAAATGAATTGTATCGGGTATTCAACCCCATCATGTATTTGTAATAATACCCCTGACCATCTCTCTCTTGATGCATCTGTTCTTAATATGAATGGCTTTGTATAGTCAGGATGGTATATTTTTAAATTTGAAAGAAAAATGTTTTTGATTTCTTGAAATGCTAGTTCTCTTCTCTGATCCCATCTCCATTTTACACCTTTCCTCAGCAGTTCAAGTAATGGAATTTCTTTTATACTTCGATCTGATATCATCCTTTTATAATAATTAATTATTTTAATAAATCCTCTTGATCAAACTCTCTCTTGATGCATCTGTTCTTAATATGAATGGCTTTGTGTAGTCAGGATGGTATATTTTTAAATTTGATAGAAAAATGTTTTTGATTTCTTGGAATGTTAGTTCTCTTCTTCGATCCCATCTCCATTTTACACCTTTCCTCAGCAGTTCAAGTAATGTAATTTCTTTTATACTTAGATCTGGTATCATCCTTTTATAATAATTAATTATTTCAATAAATCCTCTTAAAGTTCTTAAATTGTGTGGTGTTTTATATTCCTGATGATCTGTGTCCGTCCTGGATCCATTTCGATTCACTTATTGTTAAGTTTATAACCTAGATATATTACTTCTTTTTGACAAAATGTACATTTTTCTTGATTTATTTTTAGTCCAACTTTGTCCAATCTGTTGATTATAATTTTTAGGTGTTTCTCATGATCTTCAGCCGTTTTAGAAAAAATTAATATATCATCAATATAGTGATTTACAAATTGTTCACATTGATCCAAAATATCATGAAGACATCTACATAGAGCACTGCAAGATGATTGAAGTCCAAATGGTACTACTTTGAATTGATGTACTACTCCATCTATCTGAAATCCCGTATACTGTCTACTTTTTCTTTCTAGAGGTATTAACCAGAAACTATGCTGTAAATCTATTTTAATGAAAAATGACACTCCTGTAATTCTTCCTAGTATTCCATCTATACTCATTGGTGCTTTAAATTGCTTTTCAGTTATCTTGTTAATATTCCTTGCATCCAAACATAACCTGATTTCACCTGATCTTTTACGTACTACTACTATAGGGTTAATAAAACGTGTATCTGCCTTCTCAATGATTTCATCTTCTAACATATTATTAATCGTTCTGTTTACTTCTTCTCTTTATTTTTATGGTATTGGGTATGATTTTGTTTTAAAATATTTTTCTTCTTTAACTTTTATACTATGGATATAATTTTGTGCAATTCTATTTTCTTTATTGACAAGTCCCTTGTGTTGCTGCAATATGGAAACGACTATTGATTTATATTCTTCAGGGCAATTTAAAACTTTTATCACATCTTCTTCCTTACAAATAAAATTATTTTTTATTATGTACTCATTATTCCTTGCTATCTCCCTATCATCAAAATACATTTCTTTTTCATAAACATCATTACTTTCTTTGAATAATATCCTATCAACTCTTATTCCTTCTTCCACCTCATCTTTCTGCATAAACTTAATTATTTGCCCTTCCAAAGTTACCATTTTTTCTTCAAAATCTATATTTACTTTCTTCTTTTCCAATTTATCATTTCCCATTGATATATCAACACATAAATCCTTGACAACAAATCCTTGCATATTATTTTCTTTATTAAGAATATTAATTTTAAAATTGGCTAGTTTATTAATTTCCCCCAACTTCTTATTATTTGCACCAACAATTTTAATTTTTGGAATCTTTATTATATCTGATAATTTTAATGTATTAAAAATAAAATTTTCCGAGACTAAAGTGCTTTCTGAACCAGTATCTATTATAACCTTAATCATTTTATTTTTGGTCATAGCATTTATATAAATTAAATTAATAGATTCAATAATTTTATCTTCATCTAAAGAAATAAAGTCAGAAGGTTTTTCATAATGGCAATGGCCCAACTTGTAATTCAGAAAGTTTAATGAACAAAATTTTGATAGTTAGAATTGTCAGCTTTTGTCTGTCCACTTGGATCTAATGTCCTATGTCTTTCATTACTATGACTTCTACTCATATTTTCTTGCCTTGTACTATTTCGTTCACTATCTTTGCAGCTTCTATTCCTTCGTACATAATTTACCTGTCTGTTGTAATTGGGTCGTTCTGTATTTCTTCTATTGTTAAAATCTAGTCTATTATAATTAGTATTGGTATTAAAGTTTTGTCTATTATAACTAGTATTGTTATTAAAATTCTGTCTATTTTGATTATTGTTATTATTATTAAAATTTTGTAAATTATTACCATATCTATTATTATTGTATGATTGTCTATATTGTTGATTATTATTCTTATTATATTGGAAGTTATTATTGTTTTTTCTGTTACTATTATTCACCCTAATATCATTGTTATCATTATCACTTGCCATATTACTTCTTTGTATTCTTTGAAAAAAATTAATAAAACTCTCTGTTGTTTGAATATTTTGTACAGTTACTGTTTGCACAACATCGGCATCAAAATGTCTAGATACATTTAAGACTGTTTCATCCTCTCTAAGTGGTGGTTCTAAATATTTTGCAACTGTTATCAGTTTTAATGCATAATCTATCATATTTGATCTTAGTTGAAGTTGCTGCATTGTAACTTAGTGTGATTCTAATATAATCTTTAATATCATTAATATTATTCACTAATCTTAATTTATGTTTTAAACTATTTATGTATACTCTATGATGCAGATTTTTTATATTACCAGAGAATTTAATCCCAGTCTCATTTGTTAAATTTAAGTAAGTTCTCCCTATGTCTCTCATTTGTGAAATATCATCTATCCTCTGTTCCACATTTCTTATTTGATTACTATTTATTTGGATATTTTGTTGCATATCGTCTAATTTTTCTTCTGTCTTTCTCCTGTCTTCGTTAATTTTTACTTCTAAGTTACATTTCTGCAACTCTATTTTCTGTTCTATATCTATCTTATAATCTTGAATAATCCTATTTACTTCTGTCCTCTCATTTTCTATCCTTTTCTTGTAGTAATGCCGTATATTTTTTATTTCATTTGCTACTTTTTTTTCTGCAGCTTCAAGTTTTTTATCTATTTGTTTTACAATTTTATTATTATTATCTTCTATTTTCTTTTCTAATTTTCTATAATTCTCTTCCAATTTCTGTTCCATTTTTTCATGTCTTCTTTGACTTATTTTGAATTCTCTTCCATTTTTTTCGTATTCTCTTCCATTGTCTTGTTCATCTGCATCATTAATGACATCAAAGCTGCCATATTGACATTTTTCTCTATTTCTGGATTCATTTCTGCAGTATCTTGTGGAACTTGAACTAAACTCTCCTCTTGTACAGGTTGTGTTTCTACTTCCACATCTTCTTCATTCTTTTTGCTTCTTATACCTTTCTTTTCTTGAGACATTTAGAGACTTTACTTGTTCAAATACAATTAAAAATAAAATCTATAATTTTTTTTCTTTCTAATGAAAATTAATTTAATTATAAGAGAGCACTTATCTTCCAGACTACATTATAATGCACAGCCTAGGTTTGGCGTGATTGGTTTGTGGGTGGGTTCCAATTTAAAAATTGGGGGGTTCATGTTTATTAAAATGACAATTGAGGTATTGTGACACAGTATATCGCTAAAGAATTTATTAGCAATATACAGAGTAGCAATATACTGTGGTATTGGTACAAAGCGGATGATATTCACATTTTAGGATTAAGCTGGATATTTCAGTTTCATTAGAAACTATAAGCTATATAAGACTATGTAGGTAAAATTAAATTCTGACTTGTGTTTTTTTTATTTTGATATGCTAGTGATGCTTTTTTTTATTAGATATATAGATATTGTTTTAATTTTTTTGATTAGGTAATTTTTTTATTAAGATTTAGAGGTTCTTCTTATTATTTTTATTTCTAGAACATTCATTAACATTATTATTCTCGTTAGCTTTCTCTATGTGGGATCGGCTTCTCTAATTATTTTCCTGTAAACTTTTCTGTTCTTTTCCAGGGACTAAGTACCTCTCCGCTTTTTCTCTGAGATTAGGGTTTTTTAGAAACATGCAGTTTATATATATATATATATATATATATATATATATATATATATATATATATATATATATATATATATTGTTATGATGTGTTTTTTTGTTTGAATGATGAGCAATGAGTATTTTTAATAATATAATATATAGGGTTTTTATCGCGGTTCTCAAAGAATTAGCTTGTAAGTACTTTTTTAAATTATCTTTATTATAACTATTATGAAACACACATATATATCTAACCTAGCCAATGTAAATTTAAAATAAACTATCTTTAAATTGATGTTCTTATAAAACTAATTAAATTCTATAGACAATGTTAAATTTAAACAAACTATCTTCAAAATTGAAATTGTTATAACACTAACTAAATTATATTAACAAAATTTTGTACCTTTCTTTCACTGAATGCCTAAATGAACTGTTTTCCACTATATATATTCTAATCACCACTGAATGTCTTCGTACTTCGGTTATCCTTGTCTTTGTGAAATTTCTTTTTCCAATTATCAGCTTCTACCAATTTAAGATATATTTTTCTTCACCAGCATTTATATACCACCAAGCAAACCAGCAAACAGCATTTATATTTATTCTTCTTTTCAATATACCAATATCCAATTATTATAAGTTGATTTATACTAATCTCCAACCATAACATAATTTAATTTCTTCCAATATACCTTTTTTAATTATATTAAACAATTGGACTATTTGTACTTGATTCACTGACTCCAACTAACTTTCATATTTCTTACTAAACTTTTCTGACTGACTTCTTGAAAATTCTGAACAATTTACTACACTAACTAAATGTGTCTACTAACTTTCATAATGAACTGGCCTGACTTCTGACTAAAAACTCCCATCTTGAATCCAAATCACGGGTATTTATATCTTTTTGGATATTCTAGAACCATCTGGTAAGAGATCATGTTCCAATTTGTTCTATTTCTTCGATATGGATGTTCTCGAAAAAACATCTGTTCCATCCACCGACATAATCATTATTCCAGAATATTCGACCGTAAACAATGGTCACACTCTGCACTCTGGAGAATTCTTTAATGTTCCATTGATAATTTTGTTGACATTTAGGCTTTTCAGATCAGAATAAACATTTAAATCATTAAATATATATAAATTAAACATTTTAAACTAACATTATTATTATAACCCCACTTATATTCGTATTATGATTAATTTCTATCTGTCAATTTACTGTATAGTTGGTTGCCTATGCACATGGCTCACTTAAATATATTTACAACATTAAAATACAACTTTTTACACTTATTATATGCTAATTTATTAAAAATGCCCTCACATAAATATATTTTTATCAAATTCTCTAGTATATAACTTATTTAAAATAATCAAATACTTTTTTATATCTAATATTATGTAGTATATAACTTATAAATTAATTTTTTTAAACAATATCATTTCAAACACCCCAAAATTAAATTTTAAATAAATAATTTACTTATTATTTTTTTAAATATTAATTTTCTTATCCACATACCTTAGTAATTATAATAAATGAAATAATTTAATTTCCTATTTTAATTGTTCTATCAAATACATCCCTGTTCGCTGTCTATGTCAAACTGTCATGTCAAATAAAGTTTGTGTGTTGTTTTATTGTGTTTACATTTTACAATGGATGTTAAGATACAAATTTAGGAATTATTTCCATTCAACAGGCTTTCATCCATATAAATTGGTAAGTTTTATACTTTATTATATTAGAAAGACATTTATAAAATCAATTTTGTATCTAACCCCCAAATTATGATTTTTAGGGTACAAAATAATTTCCATATATACAAAATTCAACAAGTATGATGTCAAATTGATTCACAACAAAGAAATCTACCATCTATGTATGAAATGGATCTATCAGTAAGTTATTAGTGTTATTATATTTGTGTTAAAGGTATAGAAAACATTATTCAATCTCTTCATGATATTGAAAAATGTCATTAATATGAAACATGCCTCTTAGTCTGTTCTCTGCATCTATTAACACATAACTATTTAGTCCATTCTGATTTTCAATTCTATATGGACCTTCAAACATTGGTTGTAATTTCTTACAACGATTTTCTTTAACATTACTTTTTCTAAGTGAACGAATTAACACTTGGTCTCCTTTTTGAAATGTGATTGGTTTTTTTATATTTCGATTTTGTCTTCTGATATATTTTTCAGCTTTCCTCCTAATTCGGTTATTCACTTTCTGCATTACTTGTTCTAACATATCCTGATTATATTCACTAATCCACTTTCTGTTTCCTATATGGCCAAACATTAAATATTCTGGTACTTCCTCTGTATTCAAATTATGTGTATTATTTAAAAAATATTCTACTTGTGGTATATGTTGCTGAAAAGTTTCATGTTGGT
Source organism: Diabrotica undecimpunctata (assembly GCF_040954645.1). Classification (NCBI taxonomy): domain Eukaryota; kingdom Metazoa; phylum Arthropoda; class Insecta; order Coleoptera; family Chrysomelidae; genus Diabrotica; species Diabrotica undecimpunctata. The sequence goes on along the minus strand of NW_027311906.1, from coordinate 59,993 downwards.
TTTGGCACAGTATACTTAAATATTTTATAACTTCTTTAATATATCTTTCTGCAGGATTTGCCTGAGGATGTCTGATACTTGTAAAATGAATGTTGATTCCCTTTTTCTCACAAAATGTCCGAAATTTTTGGTTGTTAAAATATGTAGCATTATCTATTATGCAATTTCTAAATGGTCCTATTTCTTCGAAAAATTGATTAATATATAATTTTAACATTTGTTCTAAAGCAGGGATATAGTTTAATAAATTTTGTATATAAATCAACTATCACTAGTATATGCTTTTTTCCTGTTGGACTGAGAACTAAATTTGAAATAAAATCCATGGAAACTGTATTTAGTTTTTCATATACAACATTAGATTTATATGTGTTCTGGTTTTTGAAATTCTTTTCTTTGTTTAGTTGACATATTGGGCATTGGGTAGTAATTTCTTTTGCTATACTTATGTCATTCTTTGCAAAATAATTGTCCCTAAATAGCATCCATAGCTTTCTTGAACCAATATGCATATAATTGTTATGTAAATTTTTCAATATTTTCTTTGCTAAAGTTCTAGTTATTACATATACTTCTATGCCATTTATTATTTTATAATATACCCCATCTTTCCTAAGGACTTTTTGTTTTTCACTCAAATTGATCTGATCTCTTATAATTTCTTCTTTAGAATATAATTCAGTACTTTCTACTAATTGATTTAATCCAATTTTTATTGTTCGCTGCCCTTTTTGTGGTATATTTTCTAACCTTGATAAAGCATCTGCCACTATATTGGATTTTCCAGAAATGTATTTGATTTCAAAGCAATATTCACTAAGTATTAGACTCCACCGATGTATTCTACTGTTTCCATATTTGTTATTTAATATAGACGTTAAAGCTTGGTGATCTGTTTCTATTGTAAATTCATTACCCAACAAATAAAATCTTAATTTTGTGACACAGTGTATTATACTTGCTAGTTCTAATTCTGAAACTGAGTAACCCTTTTCATGTGGCTTTGTAATTCTTGAAATGAATTGTATTGGGTATTCGACCCCATCATGTATTTGTAATAATACCCCTGATAATCTCTCTATTGATGCATCTGTTCTTAATATGAATGGCTGTGTGTAGTCAGGATAGTATATTTTCAAATTTGACAGAAAAATGTTTTTAATTTCTTGGAATGCTAGTTCTCTTCTCTGATCCCATCTTCATTTTACACCTTTTCTCAGTAGTTCAAGTAATGGAATTTCTTTTATACTTAGATCTGGTATCATCCTTTTATAATAATTAATTATTCCAATAAATCCTCTTATTAAAGTTCTTAAATTGTGTGGTGTTTTATATTCCTGAATGACGTGTGTCCGTTCTGGATCCATTTCGATTCCCTTAGTGTTAAGTTTATAACCTAGATATATGACTTCTTTTTGAAAAATGTACATTTTTCTTGATTTATTTTTAGTCCAACTTTGTCTAATCTATTTATTAAAATTTTTAGGTGTTTCTCATGATCTTCAGCCGTTTTAGAAAAAATTAATATATCATCAATGTAGTGAATTACAAAATGTTCATATTGATCCAAAATATCATGAAGACATCTACATAGAGCACTGCAAGATGATTGAAGTCCAAATGGTACTACTTTGAATTGATATACTACTCCATCTATCTGAAATCCTGTATACTGTCTACTTTTTCTTTCTAGAGGTATTAACCAAAAGCTATGCTGTAAATCAATTTTAGTGAAAAATGACATTCCTGTAATTCTTCCTAGTATTCCATCTATACTCATTGGTGCTTCAAATTGCTTTTCAGTGATCTTGTTAATATTCCTTGCATCCAAACATAACCTGATTTCACCTGATCTTTTACGCACTACTACTATAGGGTTGATAAAACGTGTATCTGCCTTCTCAATGATTCCCTCTTCTAACATATTATTAATTGTTTTGTTTACTTCTTCTCTGTATTTATATGGTATTGGGTATGATTTTGTTTTAAAATCTTTTTCTTCTTTAACTTTTATACTATGGATATAATTTTGTGCAATTCTATTTTCTTTATTGACAAGTCCCTTGTGTTGCTGCAATATGGAAATGACTATTGATTTATATTCTTCAGGGCAATTTAAAACTTTTATCATATCTTCTTCTTTACAAATAAAATTATTCTTCATTATGTACTCATTATTTCTTGCTTCCAATTTTACGCACTCCGCCTCGTAGGCATCCATCTGCTTAAAATTTCCATTCCTTAAATATTCACTACAATAATTATTCTTTACATTCTTTTGGGACATTTCCCTATCATCAAAATACATTTCTTCTTCATAAACATCATTATTTTCTTTTAATAATATCCTATCAACTCTTATTCCTTCTTCTACCTCATCTTTCTGCATAAATTTAATTATTTGCCCTTCCAAAGTTATCATTTTTTCTTCAAAATCTATCTTTACTTTCTTCTTTTCCAATTCATCATTTCCCATTAATATATCAACACATAAATCCTTGACAATAAATCCTTGCATATTAATTTCTTTATTAAGAATATTAATTTTAAAATTGGCTAGTTTATCAATTTCACCCAACTTCTTATTATTTGCACCAATAATTTTAATTTTTGGAATCTTTATTATATCTGATAGTTTTAATGTATTAAAAATAAAATTCTCCGAGACTAATGTACTTTCTGAACCAGTATCTATCATAATTTTAATCATTTTATTTTTGGCCAAAGCATTTATATAAATTAAATTAATAGATTCAATAATTTTCTCTTCATCTAAAGAAATAAATTCAGAAGGTTTTTCATAATACACTCGCGATCATAAAATCCGGGTCACCTCGAAAATTTCAAGTTTATTGAATATTTTTGCATTTGATGCACTAATAACCTTTTTTTAGGCTAATGTACTTTTTATTTGTCATCAATGTTTATTTTGAAAGAAACAAAAACCGTTTTTTTTATTGTTTTATTGAAAAAGCAGAAAACAAACCAAATTGTTGATAAAACAGACATACGAAAAAAAAAAAAAATTAAAAATACAGAATGTGGTAAAACAGTGGAATTCCAATGACTAATATCGTGTATTGCCTCCCCTTGCTCTAATAACCTCTTGCAGACGACGGGGCATACTCTCAATTTTTCTCTGGATTACATGTTGTGGTATGTTATTCCACTCTCTCACTAACAGATCCTTAAGCTCCTGTGCATTTTTAGGAGGTGGTGTATGGGTTTGAATACGTTTTTTCAAATCGTCCCAGAGATGTTCGATGGGATTTAGGTCCGGAGACCTAGCTGGCCAGGGTAACCTCGTAATTCCAACCTCGTTTAAGTATTGCATACTGATCCTGGCAACGTGCGGTCGCGCGTTGTCCTGCATAAAAACGGTGTCTTCTCCAAGCCCTGCCATAGTGGGCATAACATGTTCTTCCAGAATCTCCGTAATGTACCTTCGTGCAGTTAAGGACCCATTTTCGATGCAGGGTAATTCTGTGCGGAAGTCGGAAGATACACCTCCCCAAACCATAACCGAGCCTCCACCAAATGGCATTCTTGGAGCAATGCAAGCTTGTGAAAATCGTTCACCGGTTCTCCTCCAAACTCTTACACGTCCGTCGGATCCAGTTAGGCAGAAACGGGATTCATCTGAGAATAACACTTTGCTCCAATCATTAATTCCCCAATGCGCGTATTGTCGAGCAAAAGCTAGTCGTGCAACTCGATGCGCCCGGCGAAGTGGCGGTCCTGTAGCCATTACCCGAGAAGATAGTCCAGAAGAACGAAGTCTTCTCCTGACTGTTGCAACGCTAACATTGCAATTTCGTACTTCCTGTAGACAATTTCGATGCATAACCGCAGTTAAGGTCCGGTTTCGTAATGCCTGAAACGTAACGAAACGGTCATCTCGTGCCGTAGTCGTTCTTCTTCGTCCAGATCCAGGTCGTCTGGTTAGCAAACCCGTCTCCTGAAAGCGTTGAAGCACTCGTTGAACCGTAGAAAGGCTTACGCCAACATTTCTTGCGACTTGCCGTTGAGTATGACCGTCTTCCACAAGCGCAACAATGCGTGCCGTTTCAACAACATTCAAAGGCATTTTTGGCAAAAAATAAACAATAATAAACACTAATAATGGCACTAATACACACTAATGGTGGCAATAATAAACGTTTGTTTGTTGCGTTTGAACAGAAAGTCGAATCACAAATAAAACATTTAAAACAAGCGGCAGTTACAGGTACCGTTCATTTTGGCAAGTTTATAGTTTTTCGCGAAATCGGCATTATTGGACTTCTTTATTACAAAGGAAACCAATAAGGCGACAACAATTCTTAGAAACATGCATTAGTTTGTATTTATGTTATTATTATTTACGATAAAGCTCGTTAAAAATTAAATAACGGCGATTTTCAAGGTGACCCGGATTTTATGATCGCGAGTGTAGCAATGGCCTAACTTGTAATTCAGAAAGTTTACTGCACAAAATTTTGATTATTAGAATTGTCAGATTGTATCTGACCACTTGGATCTGATGTCCTATGTCTTTCCCTACTATGACTTCTACTCACATTTTCTTGCCTTGTACTATTTCGTTCCCTGTCTTCGCAGCTTCTATTCCTTCGAACACAATTTACCTATCTCTTATAGTTAGGTCGCTCTGTATTTCTTCTATTGTTAAAATCTTGTCTATTATTATTAGTACTGTTATTAAAATGTTGTCTATTATAATTAGTATTATTATTAAAATTTTGTCTATTATAACTAGTATTATTATTAAAGTTCTGTCTATTTGGATTACTGTTAGTATTATTAAAATTTTGTAAACTATCACCATACCTAGTATTATTGTTATATGATTGTCTATATTGTTGATTATCATTTTTATTATATTGAAAGTTATTGTTGTTTTTTCTGTTGTTATTATTACTTGTCATATTGCCTCTTTGTATTCTTTGAATAAAATTAATAAAACTATCTATTGTTTGAATATTTTGTACAGTTACGGTTTGCACAACATCAGCATCAAAATGTCTAGATACATTTAAGACTGTTTCATCCTCTCTAAGTGGTGGTTCTAAATATTTTGCAACTGTTATCAATTTCAATGCATAATCTACCATATTTGATTTTAAATTTTGATTATACTTTCCAAAATATAGAATTTCTCTAAACTTGGCTTGCTCTAATTCACCCCAATAATAATTTAAAAATTTATTTTCAAATGTTTGAAAATTATCTAAATCATTCTCAATACTAGCAAACCAAGTTGCTGCATTGTCATTTAATGTCATTCTAATATAATCTTTAATATCATTAATATTATTCACCAATCTTAATTTATGTTTTAAACTATTTATGTATACTCTAGGATGCAAATTTTTTATATTGCCAGAGAATTTAATCCCAGTCTCATTTGTTAAATTTAAGTAAGGTCTCCCTATGTCTCTCATTTGTGAAATATCATCTATTCTCTGTTCCACATTTCTTATTTGATTACTATTTATTTGGATATTTTGTTGTATATCGTCTAATTTTTCTTCTGTGTTTCTCCTGTCTTCGTTAATTTTTACTTCTAAGTTACATTTCTGTAACTCTATTTTCTGTTCTATATCTATCTTATTATCTTGAATAATCCTCTTTACTTCTGTCCTCTCATTTTCTATCCTTTTCTTGTAGTCATTCCGTATAATTTTTATTTCATTTGCTACTTTTTTTTCTGCAGCTTCAAGTTTTTTATCCATTTGTTTTTCTATTTGCTTTACAATTTTATTATTATTATCTTCTATTTTCTTTTCTAATTTTCTATAATTCTCTTCCATTTTTTTCGTGTTCTCTTCCATTTTTTTCGTATTCTCTTCCATTTTCTTCGTATTCTCTTCCATTTTCTGTTCCATTTTTTTCATGTCTTCTTTGACTTCTTTTGAATTCTCTTCTATTGTCTTGTTCATCTGCATCATTAATGACATCAAAGCTGCCATATTGACATTTTCCTCTCTTTCTGGATTCATTTCTGCAGTATCTTGTGGAACTTGCACTAAACTCTCCTCTTGTATAGGTTGTGTTTCTACTTCCACATCTTCTTCATTCTTTTTGCTTCTTGTACCTTTCTTTCCTTGAGACATTTTGAGACTTTACTTGTTCAAATATAATTAAAATTAAAATCTATACTTTTTTTTTCTACTGATAATTAATTTAATTATATGAGAGCACTTATCTTCCCAAACTAATTCTTTTAAATAGAGAGCCACCGCGTTGGGTGCCAAATTGTTATGATGTGTTTTTTGTTTGAATGATGAGCAATGAGTATTTTTAATAATGTAATATATAGGGTTTTTATCGCGGTTCTCAAAGAATTAGCTTGTAAGTACTTTTTTAAATTATCTTTATTATAACTATTATGAAACACACATATATATCTAACCTAGCCAATGTAAATTTAAAATAAACTATCTTTAAATTGATGTTCTTATAAAACTAATTAAATTCTATAGACAATGTTAAATTTAAACAAACTATCTTCAAAATTGAAATTGGTATAACACTAACTAAACTATATTAACAAAATTTTGTACCTTTCTTTCACTGAATGCCTAAATGAACTGTTTTCCACTATATATATTCTAATCACCACTGAATGTCTTCGTACTTCGGTTATCCTTGTTTTTGTGAAATTTCTTTTTCCAATTATCAGCTTCTACCAATTTAAGATATATTTTTCTTCACCAGCATTTATATACCACCAAGCAAACCAGCAAACAGCATTTATATTTATTCTTCTTTTCAATATACCAATATCCAATTATTATAAGTTGATTTATACTAATCTCCAACCATAACATAATTTAATTTCTTCCAATATACCTTTTTTAATTATATTAAACAATTGGACTATTTGTACTTGATTCACTGACTCCAACTAACTTTCATATTTCTTACTAAACTTTTCTGACTGACTTCTTGAAAATTCTGAACAATTTACTACACTAACTAAATGTGTCTACTAACTTTCATATTGAACTGGCCTGACTTCTGACTAAAAACTCCCATCTTGAATCCAAATCACGGGTATTTATATCTTTTTGGATATTCTAGAACCATCTGGTAAGAGATCATGTTCCAATTTGTTCTATTTCTTCGATATGGATGTTCTCGAAAAAATATCTGTTCCATCCACCGACATAATCATTATTCCAGAATATTCGACCGTAAACAATGGTCACACTCTGCACTCTGGAGAATTCTTTAATGTTCCATTGATAATTTTGTTGACATTTAGGCTTTTCAGATCAGAATAAACATTTAAATCATTAAATATATATAAATTAAACATTTTAAACTAACATTATTATTATAACCCCACTTATATTCGTATTATGATTAATTTCTATCTGTCAATTTACTGTATAGTTGGTTGCCTATGCACATGGCTCACTTAAATATATTTACAACTTTAAAATACAACTTTTTACACTTATTATATGCTAATTTATTAAAAATGCCCTCACATAAATATATTTTTATTAAATTCTCTAGTATATAACTTATTTAAAATAATCAAATACTTTTTTATATCTAATATTATGTAGTATATAACTTATAAATTAATTTTTTTAAACAATATCATTTCAATATATATATATATATATATATATATATATATATATATATATATATACATATTTTCCACAACATTGGGATGGGTTGTAGTCAATAAAAGGGCTATTGGTTAACTATTTTTTTATATCTCGAGCTTTCAATTGTGTTTACAATTATTATCAAGAGCTGCTAAAAAAGACAAAACATCTTACAAGGTTGATCTAGAAAGAAAAAACAATTTTTGTTAACTTACCAAATAAAAATTAGTTTAGTAAATAAAAATTGCTGCTAATACATATTAAAAATAATTAATATAAAAATGTCCTAATCTAATAAATGCTTCTATGAAATTTTTAGTATAATTTTGAAAACATTTTCTTTAATACAAATATAATTAAATTTATAAATAAGTTGAAATAGCAACCAATTGCAAATAAGCCTCAATGTCATAAATGCCAACTTAAAATTTTTTATTTTTGACAATTATATTGCCAAAAATAAAATTTTGTTTAAAAATTCGTTTTTGTTTAGGAACAAAAAAGAAGAAGATTTATTCACCATTGACAGATGTCTGAAAAAATGCAACAGATATATGAAAAATTAAATCAAAATGTGACATTTTACAAGTTTTATATATAAATTATAAAGAAAGAATATAATTATAAATTTTGCTTAGATTTTGAATTGCTGATCTTTTGTTTAAATTATTATCACTTTTGTTAATACAAACCATTTTTTGTGAGAAATAATGCGATTTGATTATAATATTTCACACAAAAGTGTTTGCAGAATTAAAAAACCATCTTGTGCTTTGGCAGAGCATGTAATCGATAAAGACCATATTATGGATTTTGATAACATTAAAATTTTATGTAGTGAAAGCAATAAATTTAAATAGACTTTTTTGGAAATGGTTTGTATTAGCAAAAGTGATAATAATTTAAACAAAAGATCAGAAATTCAAAATTTTAGCAAAATTTATAATTATATTCTTTCTTTATAATTTATATATAAAACTTGTAAAATGTCATATTTTGATTTAATTTTCCATATATCTGTCATTTTTTCAGACATCTGTCAATGGTGAATAAATCTTCTTCTTTTTTGTTCCTAAACAAAAAGGAATTTTTAAACAAAATTTTATTTTGGGCAATATAATTTTCAAAAATAAAAAATTTTAAGTTGGCATTTATGACATTGAGGCTTATTTGTAATTGGTTGCTATTTCAACTTATTTATAAATTCAATTATTTTTGTATTAAAAAAAATGTTTTCAAAATTATACTAAAAATTTCAGAGAAGCATTTATTAGATTAGGACATTTTTATATTAATTATTTTTAATTTGTATTAGCAGCAATTTTTATTTACTAAACTAATTTTTATTTGGTAAGATAACAAAAATTGTTTTTTCTTTCTAGTTCAACCTTGTAAGTCTTTTGTAATATTTTGTCTTTTTTAGCAGCTCTTGATAATAATTGTAAACACAATTGAAAGCTTGAGATATAAAAAAATAGTTAACCAATAGCCCTTTTATTGACTCCAACCCATCCAAAACAGTTATCAGGAGTCACAAGTACTTCTTTTTTCTTATTCTTATATATATATATATATATATATATATATATATATATATATATATATATATATATATATATATATAACGAGTTTATTACAGCTGCCGCCGTTTCTCGCAACCTAGCTTCCAACGCTTGCAATCATTCCAGTCATCTACTTGTAGACCCCTATCTTTTATTGCACCTTTTACTTCTTGTCTCCACGATCTTCTTGGTCTTCCCTTTTTCCTGCGGTTGGTGGGGATCCACTGTAACATTCTTTTTGGCCATCGTTGATCATTCATCCTTTCTACATAGCCATACCATTTCAGCCTTTTGCATTCTATAGTTTCCAGGACGTCAGTGTCTATGCCCATACGCTCTCTGATTTCAGTATTCCTTACTCTATCTCTTCTTGTCAGTTGGAAACATCTTCTCCAATAATTCATTTCCATTGCTTTTATTTTGGATGCGTCATTTTTATTTATTACCCAAAGCTCTGAACCATATGTAGCAATGCTTTCTATGATACTTTTGTATATCCTAATTTTTGTGTTTCGGGTGATGTGGTTATTCCAAAGTTTACTATTCAGTTGACGTATTGCTGCATTTCCTTGACCAATTCTAGTAGCTATTTCTTTTGTATTCCGACCATTGTTTGTAATGTTTACAACGAGATATTTATAGCTATCAGTATTTTGAATTTGTTTGCTTCCTAGTTCTAAGGGCTTTCCTTTTCCTCCCACTACTACGTACTCTGTTTTTGATGGATTAATTGATAAGCCCCACTTAGTATATTCTTCATCTATTTTTCGTAACATGTAGTGGATATCATCTTGATCTTTTTTTTTTTAACATCCAATGTTTATTGCAATCTGTCTCATTATAAACAATAAGCAATATGTATGATTTATGTACAATAACATAGTGGGAAGCTGCCCAGTGGCGAGCACCCAGGTAAAATATAATATAAATATAATCTATGATAATCAATTAGTTTAAACTTTCACTTAACAAACAGAGTTTAATACAGGTAAACATCACTGACACACATATGAGAATTACAAGGCTAGAAACACAAATTAAGGAAATATTTAGAAAACACTTTTCACCGCATCATGACACTATGCTCTATTTTTCCTGATTTACTAGAGGTCCAAAGGGTCTGGTCGTTTTAATCTTCTTACGTGTGAAATGTTGAGCAGATCCGTGGCCAGCGGATTTGGATGGCAGGATAGTCTGTTCTTGTATACAGAGTTTACAGCAGATATTGCTTCGCAAACTATTGGTAGCTGTAAATCGTGGTGTAATCTGTGGTTCGTGATATATCAAGGGGCATTACAGATCTGGCGCAGTACTTTCGATTGAAAACTTTGAAGTTTTTGTATGTTGGTATTACTTGCTGTACCCCAGATTTGTGCTGCATATTGCCATACCGGTTTTAAAATTCATTTATATATCAGAAGTTTATTCTCCAGGCTAAGATTTGATTTACGACTCATGTACCAATACATTTTCCTGTAGATTACGCTGAGTTGAAGGCGTTTCTTCCAGATGTGGATGCCCCAATTTAGTTTGCTATCCAAATGGATTCCTAAGTATTTAACGACGGTATTAACTGGTAGTGGAGTGTTATTTATAGAAACTGGTGGCGCGACACCTTTTTTTTAAAGTAAACGTTATTTGTGTTGATTTTAAACTGTTAACTTGGACTCGCCACAGCTTAAGCCAGCTCTCCAGTTTAAGTAGGTGATTTTGTAATACCTGGGCTGCTTCAGCTGCTGTAGAATTTGAAGCCATGATAACTGTGTCATCGGCATATGTAGCGATTGTTGTATTGGTCGTCGTTGGGAGATCTGATGTGTATATTAAGTAGAGGGTGGGTCCTAGTATGCTTCCTTGTGGAACTCCGGAGCAAATTGGAAACAGGTTAGTGATTTCCCCACCTCTTTTGACTTGAAAGAATCGATCTGTCATGTAGGATCTTAAAAGTGAACTTATGGGATGAGGAAATATAGATTTAATTTTGGAGATAAGACCTACATGCCAAACTTTGTCGAATGCTTGAGAGACATCTAGGAATGCAGCAGTACAGTAATTTTTTTGTTCAAGCGAATTTCTGATAGTCTTTACCACCCTATGAATTTGCTCGATAGTACCATGTTGTTTCCTAAACCCAAACTGATAATTCGGTAAAACATTACTGTCATATAAAATAAGCTCCAGTCTTCTCAGAAAAAGCCGTTCAAATACTTTGGATATAATAGGCAACAAGCTAATAGGGCGGTATGAAGATACTTCCGTGTGATCCTTATTAGGTTTTGGAATCAACAATTTGAGCAACTTTCCATTGGAGTGGAAAATAACTGTTTTTAATATTGAATTAAATATATAAGTAATTAAACTTACGCCTTCGTTGGGTAGATTTTTTAGTACTAAACTAGATATTAAGTCATATCCAGGTGACTTTTTAATTTCCAGATTATCAATTATTTCTTTGATTTCTGATTTCTTAACAGGTTTAATAGGTGGAGCCATTTGATATGGTGCATTTACGACTTCATGGATAGCTTGTTCTTCTTCAACTGAGATTTCCCTCTGATGCGGTTGAAATACCTCGCATAGATGATTTGCAAAAGTATATGCCTTATCTGTGTCAGTTTTAGCCCAAGTGCCATTTTGTTTCCTGATTGGCATATTTATTTGTTCGTTGTGTTTAAGTTTTTTTGTTAGTTTCCACAGCGAATAGTTTGTATCATCTGCAGGTGAGAGGTTCTTTAAATATTTGTTGATTCCACTGTCTTTATGTTGAATCAGTTTTCTTTTGATTAGTCTGCAAGCTCTATTCAGATTTGTTTTATCTTCTGGATGCCTAGTGAGCTGCCATATCTTTCGCAGTTTTCTTTTTTCCAATATGAGTGTATTTATGTGTGCAGGATAGGACTCGGAGTTGTCTTTGTAATAAATTTCTGGGGTGGACGTCCAAGCAGCTTGCTGAATAACTGTAGTTAAGTGAGCAACTGCATTTTCTATGTCACTATCACTTTTAAGAGGCAAGTTTAGATTGATGGATGTTTTTATTTCTTCTCTATATCTGTTCCAGTTTGTTCTTTTATTAGAGAGTGTTAAATGTTTAGAACAGTTATGAATTTGGCTTTGTAGATCTATGAAGAAAGGGGAATGATCTGATGAGAGGTCAAATGAAGGAGAAATTTGGAGGTAAGTATGTGATATTTCTTTTACTATAACAAAATCAATAAGATCAGGAATTTTTTGTCTATCAGTAAGCCAATACGTAGGCTCTCCAGTAGAGAAAGGAATTAAATGATTCTCATTAATACTTTTTAATAATTCTCGTCCACGTGAGGTTACGATTCTGGAACTCCATTTATGATGTTTGGCATTATAATCTCCAGCAGAAATGAAATGGTGTCCTAGCATCTTAAAGTATTCAGTAAAATGATCAGCTTTAATTATTTTATTCGGTGGACAGTAAACAGCAGATAGAATAATCGAGCCTTGTGAATCTTCGACCGACACTGATGTGGCTTGGATGTTAACTTTACTAATTTTATTTGTTTCATGATGCTTAATGTTATTTCTTAAAATAATTGCCGTACCTCCGTGGGCTTTACCTAATGGATGTTGAGTTACATAGGTTGAATATTTGGGAATATGGAAATGGCTCTTATTAGTCATGTGTGCTTCGGAAATAAACATAACATCTAGATTATGATTGTAGATAAATGCTTTAACTTCGTGGAAATCAGTGGTTAATCCATTTGCATTCCAACAGCACATCTTTAGTTTAGTGTTGAAGGTTAAGCTTAGATATCAGAGAAATTATGAAATCAAACATCTTATCCATTCTTTCCATTAACTTCTAGCTCTAACGTTCTAGATTATTTTGTATATGTTGAGGAGTTGTTGTTTCTATTATATGAGAAGTCTCATCTATGGTAGATGTATTTCTATTATCTCTTCCTGCAACAATTTTCGCATAGCTTGTAGTTGGTTGAGTACTTGAAGGAAATTCTGCACGAGGTGGTTGACTTGCGTTTTTTTCTCTAAGTGTTGGAATTTTTTTTTTCTGTAGCTCTTTGTATATTGAGCATCCCTTATAGCTGGCAGGATGATTTTCTAGACAATTTACACATTGAACATCTTTTATATTTTTTTGTTTTGGGCATTGAGATGATAGGTGATCGCCCACACATTTTACACAGCGCGGACTCCTGTGGCAATAATTGTGGGTATGGCCAAAATTTTGACATCTTTGGCATTGGGGTAGTTCCCTTTTCGGATGCGGTGGCTCAACTGTGACAATAGAGTTTAGTAATTTTGTAATATTATATGTATCTTTATTGTTACTTTGGAGAGCCAGTTCTATATTAAATTGTGGCAGATCTTTCTTTGTGGCTCTTTGCTTAATGTTGGAGATGTTCAGTGCTGTATGTCCGTGCGCTAGCAACGCTTTTTTAATGTCATCTGGATTTGTCGAAGGATGTAAATTACCTATAACAACTCGGAATCCACGGTTTTGTTTCAGTTGGTATGTATGGTACTGAGTATTTTTTTCTGCTAAAGATTTTACAATTAATGAATAGTTTTTGGGTGAGTAGGTGCAATGCAAATAAATCTTAAAGAGTGTAGGTGCAATGCAACAGCCTTGGCGAAGTCCTTTGGTCACTTTTATCTTTTTTGTCACTTTTTGTCCAATCTTTATTACACTCGTCATATCATCGTACAACTCCCTTACATCCTTAATGTAAATCGGTGGAATATTCTTGTCTTCTAGCACCTGCCATAGCTTGGCTAATGGGACACTGTCATACGCTTTTTGAAGATCAATAAATACCATGTGTGTCTCCATATTATGTTTCAAACGCTTTTCTATTGTTTGTTTTAGGCAGAACACATTGTCTATACAAGAACGACCAGTACGAAAGCCATTCTGATCTCCAGCGTCTTCCCAGCAATCTTCAATTCGGCTTTTAATTATCTTCCCGTAGACTCTACAGATTGAGTTAGTTACACTAAGCCCTCGGTAGTTCTTACAATCTTTTCTGTCGCTTTTATTTTTGTATAGATTGCTGATATATGCAGTTTTCCATTCTGGGAAATAAATTTCTTCTCTTCTCCTCTCAAGAATAAATTAAAAGTATAAGCCAATAGCTGAAATAGTTTGTCAGAGCCACATTTAATCAATTCAATGGGTACTCCCCCCGGTCCTGGAGCCTTTCCATTTTTCATAGCGTTGGCGTGTTTTTTAATTTCTTCTGGTGTTATTTCAGTTTGTTCGCGGTAGGAAATATCATATTTTTGGTAGCCAATATCTTGGAATTCTGTTCGATCTTCTGTCAGCATTTGTTCATAATATTCGACCCATAATTCTGGGGCTATTTGAGTTAACCTACTGCATTCTTTTCTATCTGTTCTACTACCTCTAATTGTTTTCCAGGCTTCTTTACTTCTTGCTGTACCCATAAAATTTTCTACGTTATCGCAGGCTTTATTCCACATCTCATTTTTGGCTTTATTTACATTTTTTTGTACTTCTTTGTTTAAGCTGTTGTACTGTTGTCGATAGTAAGGGTCCTTTGTTGCTAGCCATTTGTTATACATATTACTTTTCTTCCCCAAAGGATCTTCTATTTCTTTATTCCACCATTCATTTCTATTTGTTATGCTATCCACTTCTCCAATAGCTTCCATTGCAGCTTCGTCAAGAGCTTTCATAATTTCGTTGTACGTATTAATTGGTGAGGAGTAACAAACATCGTGCAATTTCAGATTCAACCTCATTCGATACAGAAACTGGGTAGACTCATTTTCAAAACCTTGTAGATTATATCTCTTTGTTGAAATGTCGTGCAATACCATTGAACTTTCGTTTTCATTTTGTCGTTTGCTTCTTTTAAATGTAAATAGTAGTGACGCTTTAAGCAAATGGTGATCAGATCCACATTCTGCTCCTCGATGGACTCTAACGTTATTAACCTTTATTGTGGAGTTTTCTTTGCATATACAGTAATCGATTATTGATTTCAAATTCCTCGTTGGCTGAATCCACGTGAATATATGAATATCCTTGTGCTGATAATATCCATTCATTATCTTTAAATTCATATGATCGCAGAAACTTATTAATCTCTCACCGTTTTTATTTATTTTTTCTTCTCCAAATGGACCGACTACTTTGCTATTTACTTTTTTTCCGGTTCTAGCAAGTACTGTTCATCCCCTTTTTTTACTGCCCTACATTCAGTACCATACATCATAGCTGGTCTAAAAGCAGTCCTATACAATTACCTTTTAGTTTTCTTGGTACCTTTTTTATCACACATCATTCAATTTGCCATAATACCGATCCTAAAACCCGAAAATTATCATCTTTTGTTAGTTCTTGTCTATTCAAGCCAACTACTCTATCTGGACTTGAAATATCATCTTTAAAAGAATATTCTAAATATTTTGTTTGTATCCAACTTAATTTTAATTATTTTTCATTAAGGACCTGTCTCCGCTACTCTATACCAAGGAGGTTCAGTTGTTATCTAATCCAGCACAAATGAGAATAAATATGGGCGAAACCCGGATGAAGCCCTATTTTCACACAAAATTGGCCAGTTTCACCTACAATTGTATCGTTCTAACACTATAATAGTTATTCTAACTATATATAGTAGTTCTAACACTATTATAGTTGTTACTTGCTCATACTCCACTCACATATTCAGCCGGCACTCCTTTCCTACTAAATCTCTGCCACAGTAGGTTTCTGGTTTCATCATGTGCTTTCTCAAGATTAATAATACTATGTGCAAGTCTATCTCTTTCACTCTTAATTGTTAAATTAGCTGTTTTATAATAAAAATTGCTGATGTAGACCTGCCTCCTTGCATAAATCCAAATTGACATTTATCCATTTTCATTTTTTAGAACACTGAATTATGTTAGATTTCACCACAAATGTAGGATAATAAAAAGATATATTGTGAATCGAGTACTATGAAAAATTGACATTGTCAACAAAATGAAGCAGAGTTTTTCTAAGTCGCAAAAATTTCGGGAAAGAAAAGTTATTTAAAATTGTCAGATTTTCCTGCAAATGCGAAATTTGTGTCTATCGTAGTGCCTCCGGGACTAATCAACAAAGACATGCAACAAAATATAAACAAATAAAAAGTTATTCACAAATTTCGTATTAAAAATTTCCTAGTCGAAAAAGACCTGAAAAATAAAAATAATCATAAGTTATTTTTATAGTAAAAATGTTTCAAAGTTCCAAAACAGTATATAAATATTAGAAAAATAATCTAAGTTATTTTTAACCTGAAAAAGAAATAAAATATTCGAAATATTTTCGAAGTCCCTAAAAGAGAAAATAATGTTAGCAAAATACGTCTAAGTTATTTTCGGGCTGAAAATATTTCAGAGTCCCAAAAGATAAACTAAATATAAAATTATTACATAATTTTTAATATATATATATATATATATATATATATATATATATATATATATATATATATATATATATATATAATATATAATAAGTTAAATTAATAACCTAAGAGAGATACCTCAATTGTCATTTTAATAAACATGAAACCCGCCAATTTTTAAATTGGGACCCACCCACCAACCAATCACGCCGAACCTAGGCTGTGCATTATAATGTAGTCTCTTATCTTCCTAAACTAATTCTTTTAAATAGAGAGCCCCACGTTGGGCCCCAAATTGTTTTGATGTTTTGTTTGTGTATAGTTTTATGAGCAATGCGTGTTTTTAAATAACATATATATAGGGTTTTTATCGCGGTTCTCAAAGAATTAGTTTGTAAGCACTTTTTGAAATTATCTTTATTATAATTATTATGAAACACACCTATATATCTAATATAGACAATTGTAAATTTAAAACAAACTATCTTTAAATTGAAATTCTTATGACACTAATTAAATTATATTAACAAAATAACTTTTTGTCACTGAATGCCTAAATGAAGCTGTTTTCCAAAATAAAGATTTTAATCACCACTCAATGTCTTCGTTGTCAGCCTCGCTTATCCTTCTTTTTGTAAACTTGCATTGCCAAATACACCACAATGTTTTAATTATCAGCTTTCACCATTTTAAAATATTTTTTTCTTAATAGTATTTATAATTCAGTAAATATTCTTCCTTCTTTATATTGCTTTTTTGTTTATGCTCCTTTCTAATAATCTTTTTTTCTCTTCCAATCTCCAATCACCATATACATAATATAATTTTTAATCTTCAACCAATACTCTCTTCCAACCTCCAATTACCATATACATAATATAATTTTTAATCTTCAACTAATACTCTCTTCCAATCTCCAATCAATATATACATAATATAATTTTTTAATCTTCAATTAATACTGATTACTATCTTAACTTATTATACTGAACATACTGACTAACTATATACTTACCATTTTGAATCCAAATCACATCGTATTTATATCATTTCAATGTTCACGAATATTCTTGAAAGAAAATATATTCGAATCCTTCTATTTCATAGACATTACAATGTTCGCGAATATTCTACTGCGAATAAAGGTTAAATTCTTTCTATTGGCGTCTTATTTTATATTTCTACATAATTCTTTCCTATTCTATCTAGAAAATTACTATTCTAACTAAAATTCTATTGAGAATTTTATGGAAATTTAGGCTTTTCAGATCAGAATATAAAGTTATATATAAATAACATCTTAAATTAATAAATAACCCTATTTTTAAATCCATACGCATACACAAAAGTTCCTACAACCAAATCCACTTCAGTGTATACTTGGTTGCCTACAAAGATGGCGTATTCAAATATATTTATAATATCATAATTATTAAAATAACCAAATACATTGCAAAATAAAATTTTTTTAAAACTTATTATTATGTTAATTTCTTAAGAATGCCCCTATATAAATACTTTTTGTAATATTCTCTGGTATATAACTTATAAACTATTACCTTAATCAATATTTAAGTTCATTCTAGATTACCTTTATTTCTCCTATATTTAATATCATCTCAACATATAGATATTTATATATCTATATATATATATATATATATATATATATATATATATATATATA
The DNA here is from genome assembly GCF_040954645.1 of Diabrotica undecimpunctata. Lineage (NCBI taxonomy): Eukaryota > Metazoa > Arthropoda > Insecta > Coleoptera > Chrysomelidae > Diabrotica > Diabrotica undecimpunctata. The sequence continues at coordinate 41,716 of NW_027311906.1, read as the reverse complement.
TATATATATATATATATACATATATATATATATATATATATATATATACATATATATATATATATATATATATATATATATATATATATATATATATATATATCTACGGCATAAAGTGGACTCTGCCTATGTTAAAATTCAGGTTTAAGTGAGCTCCGTGGTCAAGTCGACACCGATATACGGAGCTCACTTGACCATTCCATAATATTGGCTCTGTCGATTCGTCAACATGTATAGTTTCATAATTTTTAAAAATTTTGTGGAGCCCTTAAGTACCCCTGTATCATGAATGTATATTGCTTAGTTCACGTGTATATCTTATAGGGGTCGTTCAGATCTTTTTCATTGTATACTGGAACCATAGGTATATCGGTTTAAGTAAGCTCTGATAGTTTGGCAACTCTGCCATTAAGCTGTATACTTCTCGCGTATAGTCTGAACGGTTTATATGGACTCCTTATTTTTGTTATCATTCAAACGCATTACATTGTGTAACAGATATGAATACTATTAACTACCTGTTTTTGGTAGGTACGTGCTTTTCTAAAAATAGCTTTATAGATACAAAAGGATTTTGTTACCAAATTGGATTTTTTTCACATGCGGAAATTTCCTAATGTATTTTGTTAACGTGAGTATGTCTTCATACGTTTTATTTAAGAATTCGATAGATAAGAACTTCTTTTATTTTATCCATTGTTTTATGATATCTTTTATACAGATTTTTTATTATTTTATTTCTTGTTTTATCTGTGTACTACAGATAATTCTGGATAGAAAGTTATCTCAAAATAAATATTGAAGTGCTAAAATAAATATTTTTTTTGTAAAAATGGATAGTAGTGCACAAAAAAAAAAGAAGAATGCTTAATTTATCTAACAACAATTATACCACTTCACCCATATTACATACTTACACCCATATTACATACTGAATATTTTATCTCCTATTTAGGGGTAATATGTAGTCAATATAAGTGTAGTTAGTGTCAAATTTGCAATGATCAATATAAGAAATAGCTTACTGACTGTACTTTACATGTTTAGTTCAAATAAATAAACCTTGTCCCTTCAAAAAAGAGCGATTGGAATGGCAAAGTCAACTAAGAAAGTGTAATGAATCTTGTATCACCCCAGAATCACACAGGTTAACCGGTGTTTGAAGGCAAGAGTCCTCATTGCAGATTTAAGGAAGATAACTACCATAAGGAAGTTCTTTTCGAGGGTTGAGATGGCGAGAAGCAGCTTATTTTTTTTTGTATGTATTGCAGATGTGTTGGTCTAGCTAGTTTTTCCTCGATTCTAGTCATAAAATGGGTTGTTATTCGTGGAGTGGATGTTACGAATCTAGACATTGTTTCTTTTGTTCTCTAGCTACTTATCTTCGGATATTATGTGGATTGATAACTACGATATTGTAGAGCTTATGTATGGATGTGAGTCTTAATATCCGCTGAATTTGGCTGACTAATTTATAGCTAAATCTACGTGTTAAGTATGTATTGATATCACCCATACAAGCAAGGTATATTCGGCAGCAGAAGCATAGAGTTCAAGCGTCTACGTTTTAAGAGTGGAAGGATGTGCTTCCCATTTTAGCTGACAAGTACGCGAAGAATATTATTTTTCTGGTTCTAGTTTTCCATTTAGTTTTAAACAAAGTTCTGTGAATTACAAAGTGTGTTTAAGGATTTCATGACACTATTGGTTCAGGTATATGTTCAAATTTGTGAAAGCGTCTCTGTTAGGGACATTGAAGGAGCCCGCCTGACTTTTTCCAGGGTTTGGCTTAAAATTAATTTATAATCTATTTTTATTGTGTTTAAGATATGATATTTAGATTTTTCTCCACTTCAGCAACAAAATTTTTTTGGTTGTGCAACAATAGATGTATCATCTACAAAATAAAAGTCCTAGTATTTACTGGTATGGGTTGTGTAAATATTATACAGTGTAGGTGCCATTACGGTACCCCAAAGGAGACCGTTCTACTACGTTCTCCATCTTCATCTTCTATTCTTATCATTGAGTGATACGGAAAATTTTCTGTTGTGTAGGCATACGCGGATAATACAAGTGAGTTTATTACCTAAGGGGATATCACATAGATTTTGGAGAAATGTGCTTTAATTTAAGGTGTCGTAAGCAGAATTTAGATTGACAAATACCACTCCTCATGTCTGATATTTTTCATATGCGTCTTCGCTGTGTTGGGCAAGATTTAGTATGTGTAACGAACATGATCTATCCTGTCATATATAGCCACTTTTATCTTTAAATTGAAGTTTTTCTTCTAATATCGGTTTATATTAAGGATCATATGCAGAAGTATTTTGTATAGCTGAAAAAATAAATAGATATATTGGCCGATAGCTTTTGTGGTCGTTGGGGTTTTTGTCAGGTTTAAGCAAGGCCACAACTTTGTGTAGCGTGTGTAGACAAGCAAAGTCTTTACTTTGCTTGTCTACACACTTTGTATATTAGCCATTGTTGTATTATTTTTGTCCAAATTTTATAATTAGTTTTGTGCTTAGATCCTCAGTCAGGAGCCGTAGTATTGTTCATAATATACGTGGATAGTGGATCCAAACTCAACATCGTTGAAAGGTTTCCTCAGCTGACTTGTTTGTCCTCTCTCATTTTATGTTTTTCTTTGCCGGCATTTATTATGTTTATTTCGTTATTTTCAGCGATCAGCTTAATACCAAATACCCTAGGTTTAGCCCTCTATTTGCTTCCTGCAGTAGAAATACGTCACATTTGTGTTAAGCGCATATGTCTGATAAGCTTAAGTAAAGTAGAGTGTCTTTATCTGTAGATACGTCCTTAATATTTATAGACATAATTAGAATAGTTGGTCCTAAAAAGGACCGAATTGACAAAAATCATATTGACCGGGTGATTCTGATTAGCCGATTAATTAATTATTCATTACCCAGGGTACAACTGATTACGGTGGTCTTATTTGTACTCAAATTTTCGTAAAGGCTTTTCTTTTAAACCCCATAAGAAATGGCTAATTAACTTTTCATTAAAAATAATTTTACACACTGTTACTTTTTGACGATATTTCGAATCAGATTTGTATAGTAATAAGTATAGTTAATATGGAGTCTCTTTGTGAAAAGTAAATGAGTTTGTAATATCGGTCACAACTCATATATGAATGATAAGGACATAAACGGTTAAAATAAGTGCACAGAATTTTAACTAAATATATCGGCGCCATTGTTTAGGAGATGGATTTATCCCAGAGATTAAAGGTTAAATGTATATTCCAGGTTCTATCTACGTATTTTCATTACTAAAAAAGTATATTTAAAATAAAGGCCTTAAGATATATTTAGATTCTATGGAAATTAGAATCTATGGAAATTAGCAAATTAAAAAATACAGACATAATTATTCTGAATGACAAAATTGAGACAAACAGTTGCCTCAAGTATTGTTTATATTGTAAAGGTTATCGTCATAGTATAGTCAGAACGCAACAAGGTTCTATTGGATTTTCTGCTTTTTGTCTCCTCATTCCTATTGAAAACTTAGCCACGTAAATAACGTTTTAAAAATATGTATCAATATTTCTTTAGTGCCTTTCCTAAGATAACTTTTTTTAAGCCTACTTCGTTTGACTACATGTAATGGATTTGATAGTTCCCAACAGATAAGTATTGATTGTAGGTTGGATAGCAGTTGGTTGTACAGGCATGTGTTAATAAATATGATGGGTCGGTAGGTAGTTCCATTATTCCTAAATCTGACCATATGTTACCTCCCCTGTTGATTCGTGGACGTCCTAAGGGCATTTTTTCTCTCGGGGCATTCTCCCAGTTTAACTTGGCAATGCAGTTATTAGAAAGCCTTTGGATGTAGCCAGCGTAACTTTGGCGTTGAGATTTAGTCTCTTGTATGACGTTGCTATCTGACGTTGCTGTTAGACCTTGGCATTAGTTCCGGTTCGGTATTGGTTAGTATTCGGACCTTTGTAAGTTGGAAAATAATTCTGATGGCTTTTCTAGTAATCCTGATCTAATTAATACCTAAGTTTTACTTACATTGTTTTGTCAGCGTTCTCGTCACATTTAAGTCAATAGCACTGGTTTAATCACTGTTTTATGTATCCTGATTTTAGGGATTTGTATTAGACTTCTGGGTTTAAAAGTGTTATGTGGGTTATATTTACATCAGTTAGCTACCTGAATATTCCATTTTATTTCTTATGTGACAGCGTTATCTACGATACCTAAAACGCTGCAATCTTTCAAAATTATATGGGTTTATTGTTACGTTATGCCCTACTCTACGTCCTCTCTCTTGTATGTTAAAGAAATTTATTTAGTTTTCTCATTACTTACTATCAGACCGTTTTTTGCTGCTAATAGCATTATTTTGTAGCATTCTAATATTTAATCTATGAATTAAATCCGGATAGCAAATAGATATTTTTCACTTTCTCAGAGAAATAATATTCTAACATACAAAATCCTATTAAATTGCCAAAACCTTTCTTGCATATTATATTTACTTATGAGGGACAGCAGCAATATCAGTACCATAATAAGGCGTATAGTCCTGGACTGGCTAATCGTTGGATAATTGGAAGCATGAGTGTAGCAATTATAATGTTTTCGGGACTGCTACCTGGTATCGGGGAGCAGAGATATCAGTACCAAGTTAGTGCATATAGGAATTGTTGCTTGAACTTTATTATTATTAAACAGCACTATATTTCCTAGTAAAATCCTCATGACTTTACAGTAAGACAAATTTTCGAACGTTGGTTATGGAAACATCATGTACATACCACCGGATTCCCTAGATCGACATTCAGCAAAATTCTTTTAATAATGATGCGGGAGTAAAAATATAAATATCTGGGAGCTTACATCAACAAAGAATTAGATTCAGACTAAGAAATCAGGGTACGAATAGAAATGGCAAGGGCAGCGTTCTTAAAATTCAAGCAATTGTTCTGTGACAAAAATCTTAATACTGCGCTGAGACTGAGGTTTGTTGAATGTTACGTCTGGTCTCAACTATTGTACGGAGTAGAAATATGGACGGTAAAAGCGCAAATAGTTAGGAAGCTTCAAGCCTTTGAATTTTAGATATACCGGAGAATGTTGAGAATTCCATGGACTGCCAGGGTCACCAATGAGGAAGTGCTGAGAAGGATGGGTCGAGACAAAAAATTGTTGAGAACAATAAAAGTACGCAGGACTGCATACCTGGAACACATACTAAGGAATATAAAGTCTTCTGCAGACCATCATCCAGGGTAGAGTCGATGGCAAAAAGGGAATAGGTAGAAAGAGGAAGTCATTGCTGCGAAATATTCGTGACTGGACAAAGATGACTGTAGACGAATTATTCCACGTTGCAAAAGACAGATACTTTTAGAAATGTGGTCGCCAACCTCCGTTAATGGGGACGGCATAGGAAGAAAAATAATGATACGCTAAACAAAAAAAAACAGAGATGAAGATAGGCGCCAAGAAACTCTGTGTTATAAAACAGTTGAATAAAATACAGATTCTCGATTCAAATATTCAAAAATTTAATGAACAGCTTACTAAAATAGAAATAACGTCTATTTAAAATGCAATTCATTAATGGCTCAAGGTACAAAGCAGTCCTAGCATCTGCTAATGATATTGATCTTATAAGAAACTCTCTCCGCAAACGACATCTTCAACAAAGTGAAGAGAGCACGAAAAATGTTTTACTTAAAATCAACAAAATAAAAACCAAATACAAGCGAATCAACAGAAGAAAGCAATTCAATACAGAGCATAATTCACTTAAGACCTATTTTAATACATGAATGCGAATCATGGACAATGACTAAAACAAATAAGGAAGAACTCCGAATATTTGAAAGAACAATAATAAGAAAACTTTTTTAACCTCATTATCATATTGCTACAAATCCGTATAGAATAAGAACACATACTAAATAAAGAAAGCTCTTATAAATATATTGTTTAGGAAAATAAATCGCTTAAGGTAGATCGGACACATGCATAGACGCCAAGATGTCAAACTTGGTTAAAAAACGTAAACTAATTTTGGAAACCAAATTCAGTATTTTGCTTTAATCTGTGCCTTCTAAGAATTGCAAGGAAAAACAGACGTTGATAAAACTGTTATTAGAGACATGGGGAATCTAAAAATTGCATTCCACAACATATCTCCTCAACTAAGCAAAAATCCTTAACGAATTGGTTTCTAGTACTCATACAGAGTATATCGGAATAAAAGGAAAAAGACAGTTAAGCAAGAAGAAAAGTGCAAGCATTTACGTTTTAAGGGTGAAAGGATATGCGCCCCATTTTTAGCTGACAAGCTTGCGGAGCATACTATTTCTGGTCCTTAGTTTGCCTTTTAGTTTTAAACAAGATTCTGTGATTGACAACGTGCGATATAAACTATCTACAAGGTATTTATAGGAAATTCAGAGTTCAAGGATTTCATCACACTATTGGATGTTCAGTTTTGTGAAAGCGCCTGTGTTGGGAAAATTGAAGGAGCGTTCCTAAGATTTTCGGGGTTTGGCTTAAAATTAAATCGTAGTTTATTTTTATTATATTTAAGGCATCTATTAGATTTTTCTCCACTCCAGCAACAAAAGTTTTTGGTTGTGCAATGTATGGTCTACATGAAAATCCTAGTATCTACTGGTATCTGTTGATCATTTGTGTAAATGTAATACAGTGTAGGTGCCATTACGCTACCCCAAGCGAGACCGTTTGTCTGCGTTCTCCATATTACCATTGAATGATACGAAAAATCTTCTGTTCTGTAGATATACGCGGATAAAACGATGTTTACAGTTTGTCATACAGTTTTTGGAGAAATGTCCTCTAATTTAATGTGTCGTAGGCGGCATTTAGATTGACAAATACCACCCCTGATACCTGATATCTTTCGTACCCGTTGTTGCTTTTTGCAACAACGGGTACGTTATTACGTACGTTATAAGTATTACGAATAAAAATAAATAAGCAAGAAGAATATAAGTGAACCATATTTAAAATAAGTGACAGAAAAAAAATATTATATATACATTTACTTCTAAATTAAAAATAAAATACTCGTATGCCTGATCACGAAAGATACAAAATTTACAAGCGACAAAGTATTTTTTAAAACAACCGAACATATTATATGTAATAATTGTAATAGATATGTTGGCTATAATCAAATTACCATAAAGTCACCGAAATATTTTATCTGAGTAATGATTCACTACTGATTGCTACGTTACGTTATATGATACATTTATAGTTAAAGCGAAATTAGGTGTTATGCCTACTTATTATTTTAGTATCTGTTAAAAGTTACATACTAAAGTATTATAGTAAGATATTGAATTCCCTACATTTAAAAATTGAAATATTGAAATTAGACAGTAAAAAATTATAATTTTAAGATTGATTTACAAATTATTATAATTTAAATTTTACTACTTTATGAAACAAATATTGTACATCATAAAACGTAGCAATCGAAACATCGGAACGTACATTTATATAATAAATTTTTCAGTGTCAATGCATTAAAAAAATACTAATACATAAAAATTGCATTTTCCAAGCTTATAACAGACACTAACTTAAGTTTAAAAATAATTAAAGCAAGTAATATAAATTACCACCATAAAATATTTAACTACATTAACCAAGTATTTGTGAAATTTCGGGATGAATAAATTGATTGATATTTAAATAAATTTCAAGTTCCAAAACGTACCTGCTGTAAAATTTAAAAATCTACGACTAATCAAATTATTGGCAACATCGGAGGAGTTTAGTTGTGTACGGGGAAGAATACATACGGATCCCAAAAGTGTTTTACCCTATTACGGAGTTCATTTAATCCTACGTGTTGGTCGGAGTCTACATAAAGCGCTACCCAGATAATAATATACACGGTGTATATTCTCCTGGAGTTAGTATAATACCGTTTTAGTACGGGGCCCACATTAACCGCTAGATCTATATATATATATATATATATATATATATATATATATATATATATATATATATATATATATATATATATATAATAGTCTGCCGTTTTTATACCGCTCGCGGCTTTGGGAGTATAGCAGGGTAGTCTGCTATATCTAGGGCCTACGGTATACAAGGAAGGTAACATGGCCAGTGCTACGCTTCAACCGCCTATTATTACCCCTGGTTTTACCCAAGATACTCATTTTATTTCAGGCTGAGTCGACCTGGGGCCTATAGACATTTTTAAAAATGTCTAGTTATTCTTGCCGGCGGTAGGATTCGAACTCCGGACCACCGGCATGCGAGGCAAGCATCCTACCGCTTGCGCTACGCGCATATATATATATATATATATATATATATATATATATATATATATATATATATATATATATATATATTGATACGATTAGGGTTTATAGAAAATAATTTATAAGTTATATACTACATAATATTAGATATTTGGTTGTTTTAAATAAGTTATATACTAAAGAATTTTACGAATATAAGTGGGGTTATATTGTTTGAAATGTGTATTTTATTAAATTAGAGTGTTAGTTACTAATTTGAATGTTTATTCTGATCTGAAAAGCCTAAATGTCAACAAAATTATTAATAGAAAAGAATGGAATTCTCTGGATCACCGGAGATGGCCATGTTTGCGAAATGGTTTGTTCCAGAAAATTCAGACATGTATTAAATAGAACTAAATAGAGCATGATATCTTACGAGATGGTTCTGGAATATCCAAAAGATATAAATACCCGTGATTTGGATTCAAGATGGAAGTTTTTAGTCAGAAGTCAAGCAGTTTTATAAGAAATATGAAAGTTAGTTGGAGATAGTCCAATTGTTTAATATAGTGAGTTAAATGAAGATTAAAAATTATGCATATATTTAATGCACATTTATAATTATACACAAATAATTATTGAAGATTATAAAAGTATATTAGAAGAATATTGGATGGACATTGGAAGGAATTAAAATTATATTATGATTGGAGATTAGTATAAATCAACTTATAATAATTGGATATTGGTATATTGAAAAGAAGAATAAATATAAATGGTGTTTGCTTGGTGGTATATAAATGCTGGTGAAGAAAAATATATCTTAAATTGGTAGAAGCTGATAATTGCAAAAAGAAATTTCACAAAAACAAGGATAACCGAAGTACGAAGACATTCAGTGGTGATTAGAATATATATAGTGGAAAACAGTTCATTTAGGCATTCAGTGAAAGAAAGGTACAAAATTTTGTTAATATAATTTAGTTAGTGTCATAACAATTTCAATTTTGAAGATAGTTTGTTTAAATTTTACATTGTCTATAGAATTTAATTAGTTTTATAAGAGTATCAATTTAAAGATAGTTTATTTTAAATTACCATTGGCTGGGTTAGATATATATGTGTGTTCCATAATAGTTATAATAAAGATAATTTAAAAAAGTACTTACAAACTAATTCTTTGAGAACCGCGATAAAAACCCTATATTATTAAAAATACTCATTACTCATCATTCAAACAAAAAAAACACATCATAACAATTTGGCACCCAACGCGGTGGCTCTCTATTTAAAAGAATTAGTTTGGGAAGATAAGTGCTCTCATATAATTAAATTAATTATCAGTAAAAAAAAAATTATAGATTTTATTTTTAATTATATTTGAACAAGTAAAGTCTCAAAATGTCTCAAGGAAAGAAAGGTACAAGAAGCAAAAAGAATGAAGAAGATGTGGAAGTAGAAACACAACCTATACAAGAGGAGAGTTTAGTTCAAGTTCCACAAGATACTGCAGAAATGAATCCAGAAAAAGAGGAAAATGTCAATATGGCAGCTTTGATGTCATTAATGATGCAGATAAACAAGACAATGGAAGAGAATACAAAAAAAATGGAAGAGAATACAAAAAAAATAGAAGAGAATTCAAAAGAAGTCAAAGAAGACATGAAAAAAATGGAACAGAAAATGGAAGAGAATACGAAGAAAATGGAAGAGAATACGAAAAAAATGGAAGAGAACACGAAAAAAATGGAAGAGAATTATAGAAAATTAGAAAAGAAAATAGAAGATAATAATAATAAAATTGTAAAGCAAATAGAAAAACAAATGGATAAAAAACTTGAAGCTGCAGAGAAAAAAGTAGCAAATGAAATAAAAATTATAAGGAATGACTACAAGAAAAGGATAGAAAATGAGAGGACAGAAGTAAAGAGGATTATTCAAGATAATAAGATAGATATAGAACAGAAAATAGAGTTACAGAAATGTAACTTAGAAGTAAAAATTAACGAAGACAGGAGAAACACAGAAGAAAAATTAGACGATATACAACAAAATATCCAAATAAATAGTAATCAAATAAGAAATATGGAACAGAGAATAGATGATATTTCACAAAGGAGAGACATAGGGAGACCTTACTTAAATTTAACAAATGAGACTGGGATTAAATTCTCTGGTAATATAAAAAAATTGCATCCTAGAGTATACATAAATAGTTTAAAACATAAATTAAGATTGGTGAATAATATTAATGATATTAAAGATTATATTAGAATGACATTAAATGACAATGCAGCAACTTGGTTTGCTAGTATTGAGAATGATTTAGATAATTTTCAAACATTTGAAAATAAATTTTTAAATTATTATTGGGGTGAATTAGAGCAAGCCAAGTTTAGAGAAATTCTATATTTTGAAAAGTATAATCAAAATTTAAAATCAAATATGGTAGATTATGCATTGAAATTGATAACAGTTGCAAAATATTTAGAACCACCACTTAGAGAGGATGAAACAGTCTTAAATGTATCTAGACATTTTGATGCTGATGTTGTGCAAACCGTAACTGTACAAAATATTCAAACAATAGATAGTTTTATTAATTTTATTCAAAGAATACAAAGAGGCAATATGACAAGTAATAATAACAACAAAACAAACAACAATAACTTTCAATATAATAAAAATGATAATCAACAATATAGACAATCATATAACAATAATACTAGGTATGGTAATAATTTACAAAATGTTAATAATAATAACAGTAATCAAATTAGACAAAATTGTAATAATAATACTAATTATAATAGACAACATTTTAATAACAGTACTAATAATAATAGACAAGATTTTAACAATAGAAAAAATACAGAGCGACCTAACTATAACAGACAGGTAAATTGTGTTCGAAGGAATAGAAGCTGCGAAGACAGGGAACTAAGTACTACAAGGCAGGAAAATGTGAGTAGAAGTCATAGTAGGGAAAGACATAGGACATCAGATCCAAGTGGTCAGATACAATCTGACAATTCTAATAATCAAAATTTTGTGCAGTAAACTTTCTGAATTACAAGTTAGGCCATTGCTATTATGAAAAACCGTCTGAATTTATTTCTTTAGATGAAGATAAAATTATTGAATCTATTAATTTAATTTATATAAATGCTTTGGCCAAAAATAAAATGATTAAGATTATGATAGATACTGGTTCAGAAAGTACTTTAGTCTCGGAGAATTTTATTTTTAATACATTAAAACTATCAGATATAATAAAGATTCCAAAAATTAAAATTATTGGTGCAAATAATAAGAAGTTGGGTGAAATTGATAAAATAGCCAATTTTAAAATTAATATTCTTAATAAAGAAATTAATATGCAAGGATTTATTGTCAAGGATTTATGTGTTGATATATTAATGGGAAATGATGAATTGGAAAAGAAGAAAGTAAAGATAGATTTTGAAGAAAAAATGGTAACTTTGGAAGGGCAAATAATTAAATTTATGCAGAAAGATGAGGTGGAAGAAGGAATAAGAGTTGATAGGATATTATTAAAAGAAAATAATGATGTTTATGAAGAAGAAATGTATTTTGATGATAGGGAAATGTCCCAAAAGAATGTAAAGAATAATTATTGTAGTGAATATTTAAGGAATGGAAATTTTAAGCAGATGGATGCCTACGAGGCGGAGTGTGTAAAATTGGAAGCAAGGAATAATGTCTTAATAGAAAGGCATATAACTTGTATTTTTTTATACTTTATGTATTCGCTTATTGGTCTCTATCTTAGGTTTCGTCTATAACTTGTATTTTTTTATTTTTATACTTTCTGTATTCGTTTCTTAGTCTCTGTCTTAATACAAAGGCTTATAACTTGTATTTTTTTATACTTTATGTATTCGCTTATTGGTCTCTATCTTAGGTTTCGTCTATAACTTGTGCTTTTTTATTTTTATACTTTCTGTATTCGTTTCTTAGTCTCTGTCTTAATGTAAAGGCATATAACTGGTATTTTTATACTTTATGTATTCGTTTATTGGTCTCTATCTTAGGTTTCGTCTATAACTTTTATTTTTTTAATTTTATACTTTCTGTATTCGTTTCTTAGTCTCTGTCTTAATATAAAGGCGTATAACTTGTATTTTTTTATACTTTATGTATTCGCTTATTGGTCTCTATCTTAGGTTTCGTCTATAACTTGTATTTTTTTATTTTTATACTTTCTGTATTCGTTTCTTAGTCTCTGTCTTAATACAAAGGCTTATAACTTGTATTTTATACTTTATGTATTCGTTTATGAACCGTTGGCCAACATTCATGGGAACAGCAATTCAGCACTTCATACCAAACCTATAAATTACCATTCTCAGATGCCGGAATCACTCTTAGCTGCAACTTCGACCAGTCCAGTTATTGTAGTCATTTTAAATTAATTTTAATGTAAAGGCATATAACTTGTATTTTTATACTTTATGTAATCGTTTATTGGTCTCTATCTTAGGTTTCGTCTATAACTTGTATTTTTTTTAATTTTTATACTTTCTGTATTCGTTTCTTAGTCTCTGTCTTAATATAAAGGCATATAACTTGTATTTTTATACTTTATGTATTCGTTTATTGGTCTTTATCTTAGGTTTCGTCTATAACTTGTATTTTTTTTAATTTTTATACTTTCTGTATTCGTTTCTTAGTCTCTGTCTTAATATAAAGGCATATAACTTGTATTTTTATACTTTATGTATTCGTTTATTGGTCTTTATCTTAGGTTTCGTCTATAACTTGTATTTTTTTTTATTTTTATACTTTCTGTATTCGTTTCTTAGTCTCTGACTTAATATAAAGGCGTATAACTTGTATTTTTTTATACTTTATGTATTCTTTTATTGGTCTCTATCTTAGGTTTCGTCTATAACTTGTATTTTTTTTATTTTTATACTTTCTGTATTCGTTTCTTAGTCTCTGTCTTAATATAAAGGCGTATAACTTGTATATTTTTATACTTTATGTATTCGCTTATTAGTCTCTATCATAGGTTTCGTCTATAACTTGTATTTTTTTATTTTTATACTTTCTGAATTCGTTTCTTAGTCTCTGTCTTAATATAAAGGCATATAACTTGTATTTTTTTATACTTTATGTATTCGTTTATTGGTTTCTATCTTAGGTTTCGTCTATAACTTGTATTTTTTTTATTTTTATACTTTCTGTATTCGTTTCTTAGTCTCTGTCTTAATATAAAGGCATATAACTTGTATTTTTATACTTTATGTATTCATTTATTGGTCTTTATCTTAGGTTTCGTCTATAACTTGTATTTTTTTTTATTTTTAAACTTTCTGTATTCGTTTCTTAGTCTCTGTCTTAATATAAAGGCATATAACTTGTATTTTTATACTTTATGTATTCGTTTATTGGTCTCTATAGGTTTCGTCTATAACTTGTATTTTTTTTTATTTTTATACTTTCTGTATTCGTTTCTTAGTCTCTCTCTTAATATAAAGGCATATAACTTGTATTTTTATACTTTATGTATTCGTTTATTGGTCTCTATCTTAGGTTTCGTCTATAACTTGTATTTTTTTTATTTTTATACTTTCTGTATTCGTTTCTTAGTCTCTGTGTTAATAAAAAGGCATATAACTTGTATTTTTATACTTTATGTATTCGTTTATTAGTCTTTATCTTAGGTTTCGTGTATAACTTTTATTTTTTTTTATTTTTATACTTTCTGTATTCGTTTCTTAGTCTCTGTCTTCATATAAAGGCGTATAACTTGTATTTTTTTATACTTTATGTATTCGCTTATTGGTCTCTATCTTAGGTTTCGTCTATAACTTGTATTTTTTTTATTTTTATACTTTCTGTATTCGTTTCTTAGTCTCTGTCTTAATATAAAGGCGTATAACTTGTATTTTTTTATACTTTATGTATTCGTTTATTGGTCTCTATCTTAGGTTTCGTCTATAACTTGTATTTTTTTTATTTTTATACTTTCTGTATTCGTTTCTTAGTCTCTGTCTTAATAAAAAGGCATATAACTTGTATTTTTATACTTTATGTATTCGTTTATTGGTCTTTATCTTAGGTTTCGTCTATAACTTGTATTTTTTTTTTATTTCTATACTTTTTGTATTCGTTTCTTAGTCTCTGTCTTGATATAAAGGCGTATAACTTGTATTTTTTTATACTTTATGTATTCGCTTATTGGTCTCTATCTTAGGTTTCGTCTATAACTTGTATTTTTTTTATTTTTATACTTTCTGTATTCGTTTCTTAGTCTCTGTCTTAATATAAAGGCGTATAACTTGTATTTTTTTATACTTTATGTATTCGTTTATTGGTCTCTATCTTAGGTTTCGTCTATAACTTGTATTTTTTTTTATTTTTAAACTTTCTGTATTCGTTTCTTAGTCTCTGTCTTAATATAAAGGCATATAACTTGTATTTTTATACTTTATGTATTCGTTTATTGGTCTCTATAGGTTTCGTCTATAACTTGTATTTTTTTTTATTTTTATACTTTCTGTATTCGTTTCTTAGTCTCTCTCTTAATATAAAGGCATATAACTTGTATTTTTATACTTTATGTATTCGTTTATTGGTCTCTATCTTAGGTTTCGTCTATAACTTGTATTTTTTTTATTTTTATACTTTCTGTATTCGTTTCTTAGTCTCTGTCTTAATAAAAAGGCATATAACTTGTATTTTTATACTTTATGTATTCGTTTATTGGTCTTTATCTTAGGTTTCGTCTATAACTTGTATTTTTTTTTTATTTCTATACTTTTTGTATTCGTTTCTTAGTCTCTGTCTTGATATAAAGGCGTATAACTTGTATTTTTTTATACTTTATGTATTCGCTTATTGGTCTCTATCTTAGGTTTCGTCTATAACTTGTGTTTTTTTTGTTTTTATACTTTCTGTATTCGTTTCTTAGTATCTGTCTTAATGTAAAGGCATATAACTTGTATTTTTATACTTTATGTATTCGTTTATTGGTCTCTATCTTAAGTTTCGTCTATAACTTGTATTTTTTTTATTTTTATACTTTCTGTATTCGTTTCTTAGTCTCTGTCTTAATAAAAAGGCATATAACTTGTATTTTTTTATACTTTATGTATTCGCTTATTGGTCTCTATCTTAGGTTTCGTCTATAACTTGTATTTTTTTATTTTTATACTTTCTGTATTCGTTTCTTAGTCTCTGTCTTAATACAAAGGCTTATAACTTGTATTTTTTTATACTTTATGTATTCGCTTATTGGTCTCTATCTTAGGTTTCGTCTATAACTTGTGTTTTTTTATTTTTATACTTTCTGTATTCGTTTCTTAGTCTCTGTCTTAATGTAAAGGCATATAACTTGTATTTTTATACTTTATGTATTCGTTTATTGGTCTCTATCTTAGGTTTCGTCTATAACTTTTATTTTTTTATTTTTATACTTTCTGTATTCGTTTCTTAGTCTCTGTCTTAATATAAAGGGATATAACTTGTATTTTTATACTTTATGTATTCGTTTATTGGTCTTTATCTTAGGTTTCGTCTATAACTTGTATTTTTTTTAATTTTTATACTTTCTGTATTCGTTTCTTAGTCTCTGTCTTAATATAAAGGCGTATAACTTGTATTTTTTTATACTTTATGTATTCGCTTATTGGTCTCTACCTTAGGTTTGGTCTATAACTTGTATTTTTTTATTTTTATACTTTCTGTATTCGTTTCTTAGACTCTGTCGTAATATAAAGGCATATAACTTGTATTTTATACTTTATGTATTCGTTTATTGGTCTCTATGTTAGGTTTCGTCTATAACTTGTATTTTTTTATTTTTATACTTTCTGTATTCGTTTTTTAGTCTCTGTCTTAATATAAAGGCATATAACTTGTATTTTTATACTTTATGTATTCGTTTATTGGTCTCTATCTTAGGTTTTGTCTATAACTTGTATTTTTTTATTTTTATACTTTCTGTATTCGTTTCTTAGTCTCTGTCTTAATATAAAGGCATACAACTTGTATTTTTATACTTTATGTATTCGTTTATTGGTCTCTATCTTAGGTTTCGTCTATAACTTGTATTTTTTTTTATTTTTATACTTTCTGTATTCGTTTTTTAGTCTCTGTCTTAATATAAAGGCGTATAACTTGTATTTTTTTATACTTTATGTATTCGCTTATTGGTCTCTATCTTAGGTTTGTAATGTAAAGGCATATAACTTGTATTTTTATACTTTATGTATTCGTTTATTGGTCTCTATCTTAGGTTTCGTCTATAACTTGTATTTTTTTTATTTTTGTACTTTCTGTAGTCGTTTCTTAGTCTCTGTCTTAATATAAAGGCATATAACTTGTATTTTTATACTTTATGTATTTGTTTATTGGTCTCTATCTTAGGTTTCGTCTATAACTTGTATTTTTTTTATTTTTATACTTTCTGTATTTGTTTCTTAGTCTCTGTCTTAATATAAAGGCATATAACTTGTATTTTTATACTTTATGTATTCGTTTATCGGTCTCTATCTTAGGTTTCGTCTATAACTTGTATTGTTTTTATTTTTATACTTTCTGTAATCGTTTCTTAGTCTCTGTCGTAATATAAAGGCATATAACTTGTATTTTATACTTTATGTATTCGTTTATTGGTCTTTATCTTAGGTTTCGTCTATAACTTGTATTTTTTTTTATTTTTATACTTTCTGTATTCGTTTCTTAGTCTCTGTCTTAATATAAAGGCGTATAACTTGTATTTTTTTATACTTTATGTATTCGCTTATTGGTCTCTATCTTAGGTTTCGTCTATAACTTGTATTTTTTTATTTTTATACTTTCTGTATTCGTTTCTTAGTCTCTGTCTTAATGTAAAGGCATATAACTTGTATTTTTATACTTTATGTATTCGTTTATTGGTCTCTATCTTAGGTTTCGTCTATAACTTGTATTTTTTTTATTTTTGTACTTTCTGTAGTCGTTTCTTAGTCTCTGTCTTAATGTAAAGGCATATAACTTGTATTTTTATACTTTATGTATTCGTTTATTGGTCTCTATCTTAGGTTTCGTCTATAACTTGTATTTTTTTATTTTTATACTTTCTGTATTCGTTTCTTAGTCTCTGTCTTAATACAAAGGCTTATAACTTGTATTTTTTTATACTTTATGTATTCGCTTATTGGTCTCTATCTTAGGTTTCGTCTATAACTTGTGCTTTTTTATTTTTATACTTTCTGTATTCGTTTCTTAGTCTCTGTCTTAATGTAAAGGCATATAACTGGTATTTTTATACTTTATGTATTCGTTTATTGGTCTCTATCTTAGGTTTCGTCTATAACTTTTATTTTTTTAATTTTATACTTTCTGTATTCGTTTCTTAGTCTCTGTCTTAATATAAAGGCGTATAACTTGTATTTTTTTATACTTTATGTATTCGCTTATTGGTCTCTATCTTAGGTTTCGTCTATAACTTGTATTTTTTTATTTTTATACTTTCTGTATTCGTTTCTTAGTCTCTGTCTTAATACAAAGGCTTATAACTTGTATTTTATACTTTATGTATTCGTTTATGAACCGTTGGCCAACATTCATGGGAACAGCAATTCAGCACTTCATACCAAACCTATAAATTACCATTCTCAGATGCCGGAATCACTCTTAGCTGCAACTTCGACCAGTCCAGTTATTGTAGTCATTTTAAATTAATTTTAATGTAAAGGCATATAACTTGTATTTTTATACTTTATGTAATCGTTAATTGGTCTCTATCTTAGGTTTCGTCTATAACTTGTATTTTTTTTAATTTTTATACTTTCTGTATTCGTTTCTTAGTCTCTGTCTTAATATAAAGGCATATAACTTGTATTTTTATACTTTATGTATTCGTTTATTGGTCTTTATCTTAGGTTTCGTCTATAACTTGTATTTTTTTTAATTTTTATACTTTCTGTATTCGTTTCTTAGTCTCTGTCTTAATATAAAGGCATATAACTTGTATTTTTATACTTTATGTATTCGTTTATTGGTCTTTATCTTAGGTTTCGTCTATAACTTGTATTTTTTTTTTATTTTTATACTTTCTGTATTCGTTTCTTAGTCTCTGACTTAATATAAAGGCGTATAACTTGTATTTTTTTATACTTTATGTATTCTTTTATTGGTCTCTATCTTAGGTTTCGTCTATAACTTGTATTTTTTTTATTTTTATACTTTCTGTATTCGTTTCTTAGTCTCTGTCTTAATATAAAGGCGTATAACTTGTATATTTTTATACTTTATGTATTCGCTTATTAGTCTCTATCATAGGTTTCGTCTATAACTTGTATTTTTTTATTTTTATACTTTCTGAATTCGTTTCTTAGTCTCTGTCTTAATATAAAGGCATATAACTTGTATTTTTTTATACTTTATGTATTCGTTTATTGGTTTCTATCTTAGGTTTCGTCTATAACTTGTATTTTTTTTATTTTTATACTTTCTGTATTCGTTTCTTAGTCTCTGTCTTAATATAAAGGCATATAACTTGTATTTTTATACTTTATGTATTCATTTATTGGTCTTTATCTTAGGTTTCGTCTATAACTTGTATTTTTTTTTATTTTTAAACTTTCTGTATTCGTTTCTTAGTCTCTGTCTTAATATAAAGGCATATAACTTGTATTTTTATACTTTATGTATTCGTTTATTGGTCTCTATAGGTTTCGTCTATAACTTGTATTTTTTTTTTATTTTTATACTTTCTGTATTCGTTTCTTAGTCTCTCTCTTAATATAAAGGCATATAACTTGTATTTTTATACTTTATGTATTCGTTTATTGGTCTCTATCTTAGGTTTCGTCTATAACTTGTATTTTTTTTATTTTTATACTTTCTGTATTCGTTTCTTAGTCTCTGTGTTAATAAAAAGGCATATAACTTGTATTTTTATACTTTATGTATTCGTTTATTAGTCTTTATCTTAGGTTTCGTGTATAACTTTTATTTTTTTTTATTTTTATACTTTCTGTATTCGTTTCTTAGTCTCTGTCTTCATATAAAGGCGTATAACTTGTATTTTTTTATACTTTATGTATTCGCTTATTGGTCTCTATCTTAGGTTTCGTCTATAACTTGTATTTTTTTTATTTTTATACTTTCTGTATTCGTTTCTTAGTCTCTGTCTTAATATAAAGGCGTATAACTTGTATTTTTTTATACTTTATGTATTCGTTTATTGGTCTCTATCTTAGGTTTCGTCTATAACTTGTATTTTTTTTATTTTTATACTTTCTGTATTCGTTTCTTAGTCTCTGTCTTAATAAAAAGGCATATAACTTGTATTTTTATACTTTATGTATTCGTTTATTGGTCTTTATCTTAGGTTTCGTCTATAACTTGTATTTTTTTTTTATTTCTATACTTTTTGTATTCGTTTCTTAGTCTCTGTCTTGATATAAAGGCGTATAACTTGTATTTTTTTATACTTTATGTATTCGCTTATTGGTCTCTATCTTAGGTTTCGTCTATAACTTGTGTTTTTTTTGTTTTTATACTTTCTGTATTCGTTTCTTAGTATCTGTCTTAATGTAAAGGCATATAACTTGTATTTTTATACTTTATGTATTCGTTTATTGGTCTCTATCTTAAGTTTCGTCTATAACTTGTATTTTTTTTATTTTTATACTTTCTGTATTCGTTTCTTAGTCTCTGTCTTAATAAAAAGGCATATAACTTGTATTTTTTTATACTTTATGTATTCGCTTATTGGTCTCTATCTTAGGTTTCGTCTATAACTTGTATTTTTTTATTTTTATACTTTCTGTATTCGTTTCTTAGTCTCTGTCTTAATACAAAGGCTTATAACTTGTATTTTTTTATACTTTATGTATTCGCTTATTGGTCTCTATCTTAGGTTTCGTCTATAACTTGTGTTTTTTTATTTTTATACTTTCTGTATTCGTTTCTTAGTCTCTGTCTTAATGTAAAGGCATATAACTTGTATTTTTATACTTTATGTATTCGTTTATTGGTCTCTATCTTAGGTTTCGTCTATAACTTTTATTTTTTTATTTTTATACTTTCTGTATTCGTTTCTTAGTCTCTGTCTTAATATAAAGGGATATAACTTGTATTTTTATACTTTATGTATTCGTTTATTGGTCTTTATCTTAGGTTTCGTCTATAACTTGTATTTTTTTTAATTTTTATACTTTCTGTATTCGTTTCTTAGTCTCTGTCTTAATATAAAGGCGTATAACTTGTATTTTTTTATACTTTATGTATTCGCTTATTGGTCTCTACCTTAGGTTTGGTCTATAACTTGTATTTTTTTATTTTTATACTTTCTGTATTCGTTTCTTAGACTCTGTCGTAATATAAAGGCATATAACTTGTATTTTATACTTTATGTATTCGTTTATTGGTCTCTATGTTAGGTTTCGTCTATAACTTGTATTTTTTTATTTTTATACTTTCTGTATTCGTTTTTTAGTCTCTGTCTTAATATAAAGGCATATAACTTGTATTTTTATACTTTATGTATTCGTTTATTGGCCTCTATCTTAGGTTTTGTCTATAACTTGTATTTTTTTATTTTTATACTTTCTGTATTCGTTTCTTAGTCTCTGTCTTAATATAAAGGCATACAACTTGTATTTTTATACTTTATGTATTCGTTTATTGGTCTCTATCTTAGGTTTCGTCTATAACTTGTATTTTTTTTTATTTTTATACTTTCTGTATTCGTTTCTTAGTCTCTGTCTTAATATAAAGGCGTATAACTTGTATTTTTTTATACTTTATGTATTCGCTTATTGGTCTCTATCTTAGGTTTGTAATGTAAAGGCATATAACTTGTATTTTTATACTTTATGTATTCGTTTATTGGTCTCTATCTTAGGTTTCGTCTATAACTTGTATTTTTTTTATTTTTATACTTTCTGTATTTGTTTCTTAGTCTCTGTCTTAATATAAAGGCATATAACTTGTATTTTTATACTTTATGTATTCGTTTATCGGTCTCTATCTTAGGTTTCGTCTATAACTTGTATTGTTTTTATTTTTATACTTTCTGTAATCGTTTCTTAGTCTCTGTCGTAATATAAAGGCATATAACTTGTATTTTATACTTTATGTATTCGTTTATTGGTCTTTATCTTAGGTTTCGTCTATAACTTGTATTTTTTTGTTATTTTTATACTTTCTGTATTCGTTTCTTAGTCTCTGTCTTAATATAAAGGCGTATAACTTGTATTTTTTTATACTTTATGTATTCGCTTATTGGTCTCTATCTTAGGTTTCGTCTATAACTTGTATTTTTTTATTTTTATACTTTCTGTATTTGTTTCTTAGTCTCTGTCTTAATATAAAGGCATATAACTTGTATTTTTATACTTTATGTATTCGTTTATCGGTCTCTATCTTAGGTTTCGTCTATAACTTGTATTGTTTTTATTTTTATACTTTCTGTAATCGTTTCTTAGTCTCTGTCGTAATATAAAGGCATATAACTTGTATTTTATACTTTATGTATTCGTTTATTGGTCTTTATCTTAGGTTTCGTCTATAACTTGTATTTTTTTTATTTTTGTACTTTCTGTAGTCGTTTCTTAGTCTCTGTCTTAATATAAAGGCATATAACTTGTATTTTTATACTTTATGTATTTGTTTATTGGTCTCTATCTTAGGTTTCGTCTATAACTTGTATTTTTTTTATTTTTATACTTTCTGTATTTGTTTCTTAGTCTCTGTCTTAATATAAAGGCATATAACTTGTATTTTTATACTTTATGTATTCGTTTATCGGTCTCTATCTTAGGTTTCGTCTATAACTTGTATTGTTTTTATTTTTATACTTTCTGTAATCGTTTCTTAGTCTCTGTCGTAATATAAAGGCATATAACTTGTATTTTATACTTTATGTATTCGTTTATTGGTCTTTATCTTAGGTTTCGTCTATAACTTGTATTTTTTTTTATTTTTATACTTTCTGTATTCGTTTCTTAGTCTCTGTCTTAATATAAAGGCGTATAACTTGTATTTTTTTATACTTTATGTATTCGCTTATTGGTCTCTATCTTAGGTTTCGTCTATAACTTGTATTTTTTTATTTTTATACTTTCTGTATTCGTTTCTTAGTCTCTGTCTTAATGTAAAGGCATATAACTTGTATTTTTATACTTTATGTATTCGT
This sequence comes from Diabrotica undecimpunctata, assembly GCF_040954645.1. NCBI lineage: Eukaryota > Metazoa > Arthropoda > Insecta > Coleoptera > Chrysomelidae > Diabrotica > Diabrotica undecimpunctata. Next base: position 19,244 of record NW_027311906.1, on the reverse strand, counting down.
TTATTGGTCTCTATCTTAGGTTTCGTCTATAACTTGTATTTTTTTTATTTTTGTACTTTCTGTAGTCGTTTCTTAGTCTCTGTCTTAATGTAAAGGCATATAACTTGTATTTTTATACTTTATGTATTCGTTTATTGGTCTCTATCTTAGGTTTCGTCTATAACTTGTATTTTTTTATTTTTATACTTTCTGTATTCGTTTCTTAGTCTCTGTCTTAATATAAAGGCGTATAACTTGTATTTTTTTATACTTTATGTATTCGCTTATTGGTCGCTATCTTAGGTTTCGTCAATAACTTGTATTTTTTTATTTTTATACTTTCTGTATTCGTTTCTTAGTCTCTGTTTTAATATAAAGGCGTATAACTTGTATTTTTTTATACTTTATGTATTCGCTTATTGGTCTCTATCTTAGGTTTCGTCTATAACTTGTATTTTTTTATTTTTATACTTTCTGTATTCGTTTCTTAGTCTCTGTCTTAATGTAAAGGCATATAACTTGTATTTTTATACTTTATGTATTCGTTTATTGGTCTCTATCTTAAGTTTCGTCTATAACTTGTATTTTTTTTATTTTTATACTTTCTGTATTCGTTTCTTAGTCTCTGTCTTAATATAAAGGCGTATAACTTGTATTTTTTTATACTTTATGTATTCGCTTATTGGTCTCTATCTTAGGTTTCGTCAATAACTTGTATTTTTTTTATTTTTATACTTTCTGTATTCGTTTCTTAGTCTCTGTCTTAATGTAAAGGTATATAACTTGTATTTTTATACTTTATGTATTCGTTTATTGGTCTCTATCTTAGGTTTCGTCTATAACTTGTATTTTTTTTATTTTTGTACTTTCTGTAGTCGTTTCTTAGTCTCTGTCTTAATATAAAGGCATATAACTTGTGTTTTTATACTTTCTGTATTCGTTTCTTAGTCTCTGTCTTAATATAAAGGCATATAACTTGTATTTTTATACTTTATGTATTCGTTTATTGGTCTCTATCTTAGGTTTCGTCTATAACTTGTATTTTTTTTTATTTTTATACTTTCTGTATTCGTTTCTTAGTCTCTGTCTTAATATAAAGGCGTATAACTTGTATTTTTTTATACTTTATGTATTCGCTTATTGGTCTCTATCTTAGGTTTGTAATGTAAAGGCATATAACTTGTATTTTTATACTTTATGTATTCGTTTATTGGTCTCTATCTTAGGTTTCGTCTATAACTTGTATTTTTTTTATTTTTGTACTTTCTGTAGTCGTTTCTTAGTCTCTGTCTTAATATAAAGGCATATAACTTGTATTTTTATACTTTATGTATTTGTTTATTGGTCTCTATCTTAGGTTTCGTCTATAACTTGTATTTTTTTTATTTTTATACTTTCTGTATTTGTTTCTTAGTCTCTGTCTTAATATAAAGGCATATAACTTGTATTTTTATACTTTATGTATTCGTTTATCGGTCTCTATCTTAGGTTTCGTCTATAACTTGTATTGTTTTTATTTTTATACTTTCTGTAATCGTTTCTTAGTCTCTGTCGTAATATAAAGGCATATAACTTGTATTTTATACTTTATGTATTCGTTTATTGGTCTCTATCTTAGGTTTCGTCTATAACTTGTATTTTTTTTATTTTTATACTTTCTGTATTCGTTTCTTAGTCTCTGTGTTAATAAAAAGGCATATAACTTGTATTTTTATACTTTATGTATTCGTTTATTAGTCTTTATCTTAGGTTTCGTGTATAACTTTTATTTTTTTTTATTTTTATACTTTCTGTATTCGTTTCTTAGTCTCTGTCTTCATATAAAGGCGTATAACTTGTATTTTTTTATACTTTATGTATTCGCTTATTGGTCTCTATCTTAGGTTTCGTCTATAACTTGTATTTTTTTTATTTTTATACTTTCTGTATTCGTTTCTTAGTCTCTGTCTTAATATAAAGGCGTATAACTTGTATTTTTTTATACTTTATGTATTCGTTTATTGGTCTCTATCTTAGGTTTCGTCTATAACTTGTATTTTTTTTATTTTTATACTTTCTGTATTCGTTTCTTAGTCTCTGTCTTAATAAAAAGGCATATAACTTGTATTTTTATACTTTATGTATTCGTTTATTGGTCTTTATCTTAGGTTTCGTCTATAACTTGTATTTTTTTTTTATTTCTATACTTTTTGTATTCGTTTCTTAGTCTCTGTCTTGTTATAAAGGCGTATAACTTGTATTTTTTTATACTTTATGTATTCGCTTATTGGTCTCTATCTTAGGTTTCGTCTATAACTTGTGTTTTTTTTGTTTTTATACTTTCTGTATTCGTTTCTTAGTATCTGTCTTAATGTAAAGGCATATAACTTGTATTTTTATACTTTATGTATTCGTTTATTGGTCTCTATCTTAAGTTTCGTCTATAACTTGTATTTTTTTTATTTTTATACTTTCTGTATTCGTTTCTTAGTCTCTGTCTTAATAAAAAGGCATATAACTTGTATTTTTTTATACTTTATGTATTCGCTTATTGGTCTCTATCTTAGGTTTCGTCTATAACTTGTATTTTTTTATTTTTATACTTTCTGTATTCGTTTCTTAGTCTCTGTCTTAATACAAAGGCTTATAACTTGTATTTTTTTATACTTTATGTATTCGCTTATTGGTCTCTATCTTAGGTTTCGTCTATAACTTTTATTTTTTTATTTTTATACTTTCTGTATTCGTTTCTTAGTCTCTGTCTTAATATAAAGGGATATAACTTGTATTTTTATACTTTATGTATTCGTTTATTGGTCTTTATCTTAGGTTTCGTCTATAACTTTTATTTTTTTATTTTTATACTTTCTGTATTCGTTTCTTAGTCTCTGTCTTAATATAAAGGGATGTAACTTGTATTTTTATACTTTATGTATTCGTTTATTGGTCTTTATCTTAGGTTTCGTCTATAACTTGTATTTTTTTTAATTTTTATACTTTCTGTATTCGTTTCTTAGTCTCTGTCTTAATATAAAGGCGTATAACTTGTATTTTTTTATACTTTATGTATTCGCTTATTGGTCTCTACCTTAGGTTTGGTCTATAACTTGTATTTTTTTATTTTTATACTTTCTGTATTCGTTTCTTAGACTCTGTCGTAATATAAAGGCATATAACTTGTATTTTATACTTTATGTATTCGTTTATTGGTCTCTATGTTAGGTTTCGTCTATAACTTGTATTTTTTTATTTTTATACTTTCTGTATTCGTTTTTTAGTCTCTGTCTTAATATAAAGGCATATAACTTGTATTTTTATACTTTATGTATTCGTTTATTGGTCTCTATCTTAGGTTTTGTCTATAACTTGTATTTTTTTATTTTTATACTTTCTGTATTCGTTTCTTAGTCTCTGTCTTAATATAAAGGCATATAACTTGTATTTTTATACTTTATGTATTCGTTTATTGGTCTCTATCTTAGGTTTCGTCTATAACTTGTATTTTTTTTTATTTTTATACTTTCTGTATTCGTTTCTTAGTCTCTGTCTTAATATAAAGGCGTATAACTTGTATTTTTTTATACTTTATGTATTCGCTTATTGGTCTCTATCTTAGGTTTGTAATGTAAAGGCATATAACTTGTATTTTTATACTTTATGTATTCGTTTATTGGTCTCTATCTTAGGTTTCGTCTATAACTTGTATTTTTTTTATTTTTGTACTTTCTGTAGTCGTTTCTTAGTCTCTGTCTTAATATAAAGGCATATAACTTGTATTTTTATACTTTATGTATTTGTTTATTGGTCTCTATCTTAGGTTTCGTCTATAACTTGTATTTTTTTTATTTTTATACTTTCTGTATTTGTTTCTTAGTCTCTGTCTTAATATAAAGGCATATAACTTGTATTTTTATACTTTATGTATTCGTTTATCGGTCTCTATCTTAGGTTTCGTCTATAACTTGTATTGTTTTTATTTTTATACTTTCTGTAATCGTTTCTTAGTCTCTGTCGTAATATAAAGGCATATAACTTGTATTTTATACTTTATGTATTCGTTTATTGGTCTTTATCTTAGGTTTCGTCTATAACTTGTATTTTTTTTTATTTTTATACTTTCTGTATTCGTTTCTTAGTCTCTGTCTTAATATAAAGGCGTATAACTTGTATTTTTTTATACTTTATGTATTCGCTTATTGGTCTCTATCTTAGGTTTCGTCTATAACTTGTATTTTTTTATTTTTATACTTTCTGTATTCGTTTCTTAGTCTCTGTCTTAATGTAAAGGCATATAACTTGTATTTTTATACTTTATGTATTCGTTTATTGGTCTCTATCTTAGGTTTCGTCTATAACTTGTATTTTTTTTATTTTTGTACTTTCTGTAGTCGTTTCTTAGTCTCTCTGTCTTAATGTAAAGGCATATAACTTGTATTTTTATACTTTATGTATTCGTTTATTGGTCTCTATCTTAGGTTTCGTCTATAACTTGTATTTTTTTATTTTTATACTTTCTGTATTCGTTTCTTAGTCTCTGTCTTAATATAAAGGCGTATAACTTGTATTTTTTTATACTTTATGTATTCGCTTATTGGTCTCTATCTTAGGTTTCGTCTATAACTTGTATTTTTTTATTTTTATACTTTCTGTATTCGTTTCTTAGTCTCTGTCTTAATGTAAAGGCATATAACTTGTATTTTTATACTTTATGTATTCGTTTATTGGTCTCTATCTTAGGTTTCGTCTATAACTTGTATTTTTTTTATTTTTGTACTTTCTGTAGTCGTTTCTTAGTCTCTGTCTTAATATAAAGGCATATAACTTGTGTTTTTATACTTTCTGTATTCGTTTCTTAGTCTCTGTCTTAATATAAAGGCATATAACTTGTATTTTTATACTTTATGTATTCGTTTATTGGTCTCTATCTTAGGTTTCGTCTATAACTTGTATTTTTTTTTATTTTTATACTTTCTGTATTCGTTTCTTAGTCTCTGTCTTAATATAAAGGCGTATAACTTGTATTTTTTTATACTTTATGTATTCGCTTATTGGTCTCTATCTTAGGTTTGTAATGTAAAGGCATATAACTTGTATTTTTATACTTTATGTATTCGTTTATTGGTCTCTATCTTAGGTTTCGTCTATAACTTGTATTTTTTTTATTTTTGTACTTTCTGTAGTCGTTTCTTAGTCTCTGTCTTAATATAAAGGCATATAACTTGTATTTTTATACTTTATGTATTTGTTTATTGGTCTCTATCTTAGGTTTCGTCTATAACTTGTATTTTTTTTATTTTTATACTTTCTGTATTTGTTTCTTAGTCTCTGTCTTAATATAAAGGCATATAACTTGTATTTTTATACTTTATGTATTCGTTTATCGGTCTCTATCTTAGGTTTCGTCTATAACTTGTATTGTTTTTATTTTTATACTTTCTGTAATCGTTTCTTAGTCTCTGTCGTAATATAAAGGCATATAACTTGTATTTTATACTTTATGTATTCGTTTATTGGTCTCTATCTTAGGTTTCGTCTATAACTTGTATTTTTTTTATTTTTATACTTTCTGTATTCGTTTCTTAGTCTCTGTGTTAATAAAAAGGCATATAACTTGTATTTTTATACTTTATGTATTCGTTTATTAGTCTTTATCTTAGGTTTCGTGTATAACTTTTATTTTTTTTTATTTTTATACTTTCTGTATTCGTTTCTTAGTCTCTGTCTTCATATAAAGGCGTATAACTTGTATTTTTTTATACTTTATGTATTCGCTTATTGGTCTCTATCTTAGGTTTCGTCTATAACTTGTATTTTTTTTATTTTTATACTTTCTGTATTCGTTTCTTAGTCTCTGTCTTAATATAAAGGCGTATAACTTGTATTTTTTTATACTTTATGTATTCGTTTATTGGTCTCTATCTTAGGTTTCGTCTATAACTTGTATTTTTTTTATTTTTATACTTTCTGTATTCGTTTCTTAGTCTCTGTCTTAATAAAAAGGCATATAACTTGTATTTTTATACTTTATGTATTCGTTTATTGGTCTTTATCTTAGGTTTCGTCTATAACTTGTATTTTTTTTTTATTTCTATAATTTTTGTATTCGTTTCTTAGTCTCTGTCTTGTTATAAAGGCGTATAACTTGTATTTTTTTATACTTTATGTATTCGCTTATTGGTCTCTATCTTAGGTTTCGTCTATAACTTGTGTTTTTTTTGTTTTTATACTTTCTGTATTCGTTTCTTAGTATCTGTCTTAATGTAAAGGCATATAACTTGTATTTTTATACTTTATGTATTCGTTTATTGGTCTCTATCTTAAGTTTCGTCTATAACTTGTATTTTTTTTATTTTTATACTTTCTGTATTCGTTTCTTAGTCTCTGTCTTAATAAAAAGGCATATAACTTGTATTTTTTTATACTTTATGTATTCGCTTATTGGTCTCTATCTTAGGTTTCGTCTATAACTTGTATTTTTTTATTTTTATACTTTCTGTATTCGTTTCTTAGTCTCTGTCTTAATACAAAGGCTTATAACTTGTATTTTTTTATACTTTATGTATTCGCTTATTGGTCTCTATCTTAGGTTTCGTCTATAACTTTTATTTTTTTATTTTTATACTTTCTGTATTCGTTTCTTAGTCTCTGTCTTAATATAAAGGGATATAACTTGTATTTTTATACTTTATGTATTCGTTTATTGGTCTTTATCTTAGGTTTCGTCTATAACTTTTATTTTTTTATTTTTATACTTTCTGTATTCGTTTCTTAGTCTCTGTCTTAATATAAAGGGATATAACTTGTATTTTTATACTTTATGTATTCGTTTATTGGTCTTTATCTTAGGTTTCGTCTATAACTTGTATTTTTTTTAATTTTTATACTTTCTGTATTCGTTTCTTAGTCTCTGTCTTAATATAAAGGCGTATAACTTGTATTTTTTTATACTTTATGTATTCGCTTATTGGTCTCTACCTTAGGTTTGGTCTATAACTTGTATTTTTTTATTTTTATACTTTCTGTATTCGTTTCTTAGACTCTGTCGTAATATAAAGGCATATAACTTGTATTTTATACTTTATGTATTCGTTTATTGGTCTCTATGTTACGTTTCGTCTATAACTTGTATTTTTTTATTTTTATACTTTCTGTATTCGTTTTTTAGTCTCTGTCTTAATATAAAGGCATATAACTTGTATTTTTATACTTTATGTATTCGTTTATTGGTCTCTATCTTAGGTTTTGTCTATAACTTGTATTTTTTTATTTTTATACTTTCTGTATTCGTTTCTTAGTCTCTGTCTTAATATAAAGGCATATAACTTGTATTTTTATACTTTATGTATTCGTTTATTGGTCTCTATCTTAGGTTTCGTCTATAACTTGTATTTTTTTTTATTTTTATACTTTCTGTATTCGTTTCTTAGTCTCTGTCTTAATATAAAGGCGTATAACTTGTATTTTTTTATACTTTATGTATTCGCTTATTGGTCTCTATCTTAGGTTTGTAATGTAAAGGCATATAACTTGTATTTTTATACTTTATGTATTTGTTTATTGGTCTCTATCTTAGGTTTCGTCTATAACTTGTATTTTTTTTATTTTTGTACTTTCTGTAGTCGTTTCTTAGTCTCTGTCTTAATATAAAGGCATATAACTTGTATTTTTATACTTTATGTATTTGTTTATTGGTCTCTATCTTAGGTTTCGTCTATAACTTGTATTTTTTTTATTTTTATACTTTCTGTATTTGTTTCTTAGTCTCTGTCTTAATATAAAGGCATATAACTTGTATTTTTATACTTTATGTATTCGTTTATCGGTCTCTATCTTAGGTTTCGTCTATAACTTGTATTGTTTTTATTTTTGTACTTTCTGTAATCGTTTCTTAGTCTCTGTCGTAATATAAAGGCATATAACTTGTATTTTATACTTTATGTATTCGTTTATTGGTCTTTATCTTAGGTTTCGTCTATAACTTGTATTTTTTTTTATTTTTATACTTTCTGTATTCGTTTCTTAGTCTCTGTCTTAATATAAAGGCGTATAACTTGTATTTTTTTATACTTTATGTATTCGCTTATTGCTCTCTATCTTAGGTTTCGTCTATAACTTGTATTTTTTTATTTTTATACTTTCTGTATTTGTTTCTTAGTCTCTGTCTTAATATAAAGGCATATAACTTGTATTTTTATACTTCATGTATTCGTTTATTGGTCTCTATCTTAGGTTTCGTCTATAACTTGTATTTTTTTTATTTTTGTACTTTCTGTAGTCGTTTCTTAGTCTCCGTCTTAATGTAAAGGCATATAACTTGTATTTTTATACTTTATGTATTCGTTTATTGGTCTCTATCTTAGGTTTCGTCTATAACTTGTATTTTTTTATTTTTATACTTTCTGTATTCGTTTCTTAGTCTCTGTCTTAATATAAAGGCGTATAACTTGTATTTTTTTATACTTTATGTATTCGCTTATTGGTCGCTATCTTAGGTTTCGTCAATAACTTGTATTTTTTTATTTTTATACTTTCTGTATTCGTTTCTTAGTCTCTGTTTTAATATAAAGGCGTATAACTTGTATTTTTTTATACTTTATGTATTCGCTTATTGGTCTCTATCTTAGGTTTCGTCTATAACTTGTATTTTTTTATTTTTATACTTTCTGTATTCGTTTCTTAGTCTCTGTCTTAATGTAAAGGCATATAACTTGTATTTTTATACTTTATGTATTCGTTTATTGGTCTCTATCTTAAGTTTCGTCTATAACTTGTATTTTTTTTATTTTTATACTTTCTGTATTCGTTTCTTAGTCTCTGTCTTAATATAAAGGCGTATAACTTGTATTTTTTTATACTTTATGTATTCGCTTATTGGTCTCTATCTTAGGTTTCGTCAATAACTTGTATTTTTTTTATTTTTATACTTTCTGTATTCGTTTCTTAGTCTCTGTCTTAATGTAAAGGTATATAACTTGTATTTTTATACTTTATGTATTTGTTTATTGGTCTCTATCTTAGGTTTCGTCTATAACTTGTATTTTTTTTATTTTTGTACTTTCTGTAGTCGTTTCTTAGTCTCTGTCTTAATATAAAGGCATATAACTTGTATTTTTATACTTTCTGTATTCGTTTCTTAGTCTCTGTCTTAATATAAAGGCATATAACTTGTACTTTTATACTTTATGTATTCGTTTATTGGTCTCTATCTTAGGTTTCGTCTATAACTTGTATTTTTTTTTATTTTTGTACTTTCTGTATTCGTTTCTTAGTCTCTCTCTTAATATAAAGGCGTATAACTTGTATTTTTTTATACTTTATGTATTCGCTTATTGGTCTCTATCTTAGGTTTGTAATGTAAAGGCATATAACTTGTATTTTTATACTTTATGTATTCGTTTATTGGTCTCTATCTTAGGTTTCGTCTATAACTTGTATTTTTTTTATTTTTGTACTTTCTGTAGTCGTTTCTTAGTCTCTGTCTTAATATAAAGGCATATAACTTGTATTTTTATACTTTATGTATTTGTTTATTGGTCTCTATCTTAGGTTTCGTCTATAACTTGTATTTTTTTTATTTTTATACTTTCTGTATTTGTTTCTTAGTCTCTGTCTTAATATAAAGGCATATAACTTGTATTTTTATACTTTATGTATTCGTTTATCGGTCTCTATCTTAGGTTTCGTCTATAACTTGTATTGTTTTTATTTTTATACTTTCTGTAATCGTTTCTTAGTCTCTGTCGTAATATAAAGGCATATAACTTGTATTTTATACTTTATGTATTCGTTTATTGGTCTTTATCTTAGGTTTCGTCTATAACTTGTATTTTTTTTTATTTTTATACTTTCTGTATTCGTTTCTTAGTCTCTGTCTTAATATAAAGGCGTATAACTTGTATTTTTTTATACTTTATGTATTCGCTTATTGGTCTCTATCTTAGGTTTCGTCTATAACTTGTATTTTTTTATTTTTATACTTTCTGTATTCGTTTATTAGTCTCTGTCTTAATGTAAAGGCATATAACTTGTATTTTTATACTTTATGTATTCGTTTATTGGTCTCTATCTTAGGTTTCGTCTATAACTTGTATTTTTTTTATTTTTGTACTTTCTGTAGTCGTTTCTTAGTCTCTGTCTTAATGTAAAGGCATATAACTTGTATTTTTATACTTTATGTATTCGTTTATTGGTCTCTATCTTAGGTTTCGTCTATAACTTGTATTTTTTTATTTTTATACTTTCTGTATTCGTTTCTTAGTCTCTGTCTTAATATAAAGGCGTATAACTTGTATTTTTTTATACTTTATGTATTCGCTTATTGGTCGCTATCTTAGGTTTCGTCAATAACTTGTATTTTTTTATTTTTATACTTTCTGTATTCGTTTCTTAGTCTCTGTTTTAATATAAAGGCGTATAACTTGTATTTTTTTATACTTTATGTATTCGCTTATTGGTCTCTATCTTAGGTTTCGTCTATAACTTGTATTTTTTTATTTTTATACTTTCTGTATTCGTTTCTTAGTCTCTGTCTTAATGTAAAGGCATATAACTTGTATTTTTATACTTTATGTATTCGTTTATTGGTCTCTATCTTAAGTTTCGTCTATAACTTGTATTTTTTTTATTTTTATACTTTCTGTATTCGTTTCTTAGTCTCTGTCTTAATATAAAGGCGTATAACTTGTATTTTTTTATACTTTATGTATTCGCTTATTGGTCTCTATCTTAGGTTTCGTCAATAACTTGTATTTTTTTTATTTTTATACTTTCTGTATTCGTTTCTTAGTCTCTGTCTTAATGTAAAGGTATATAACTTGTATTTTTATACTTTATGTATTTGTTTATTGGTCTCTATCTTAGGTTTCGTCTATAACTTGTATTTTTTTTATTTTTGTACTTTCTGTAGTCGTTTCTTAGTCTCTGTCTTAATATAAAGGCATATAACTTGTATTTTTATACTTTCTGTATTCGTTTCTTAGTCTCTGTCTTAATATAAAGGCATATAACTTGTACTTTTATACTTTATGTATTCGTTTATTGGTCTCTATCTTAGGTTTCGTCTATAACTTGTATTTTTTTTTATTTTTGTACTTTCTGTATTCGTTTCTTAGTCTCTCTCTTAATATAAAGGCGTATAACTTGTATTTTTTTATACTTTATGTATTCGCTTATTGGTCTCTATCTTAGGTTTGTAATGTAAAGGCATATAACTTGTATTTTTATACTTTATGTATTCGTTTATTGGTCTCTATCTTAGGTTTCGTCTATAACTTGTATTTTTTTTATTTTTGTACTTTCTGTAGTCGTTTCTTAGTCTCTGTCTTAATATAAAGGCATATAACTTGTATTTTTATACTTTATGTATTTGTTTATTGGTCTCTATCTTAGGTTTCGTCTATAACTTGTATTTTTTTTATTTTTATACTTTCTGTATTTGTTTCTTAGTCTCTGTCTTAATATAAAGGCATATAACTTGTATTTTTATACTTTATGTATTCGTTTATCGGTCTCTATCTTAGGTTTCGTCTATAACTTGTATTGTTTTTATTTTTATACTTTCTGTAATCGTTTCTTAGTCTCTGTCGTAATATAAAGGCATATAACTTGTATTTTATACTTTATGTATTCGTTTATTGGTCTTTATCTTAGGTTTCGTCTATAACTTGTATTTTTTTTTATTTTTATACTTTCTGTATTCGTTTCTTAGTCTCTGTCTTAATATAAAGGCGTATAACTTGTATTTTTTTATACTTTATGTATTCGCTTATTGGTCTCTATCTTAGGTTTCGTCTATAACTTGTATTTTTTTATTTTTATACTTTCTGTATTCGTTTATTAGTCTCTGTCTTAATGTAAAGGCATATAACTTGTATTTTTATACTTTATGTATTCGTTTATTGGTCTCTATCTTAGGTTTCGTCTATAACTTGTATTTTTTTTATTTTTGTACTTTCTGTAGTCGTTTCTTAGTCTCTGTCTTAATGTAAAGGCATATAACTTGTATTTTTATACTTTATGTATTCGTTTATTGGTCTCTATCTTAGGTTTCGTCTATAACTTGTATTTTTTTATTTTTATACTTTCTGTATTCGTTTCTTAGTCTCTGTCTTAATATAAAGGCGTATAACTTGTATTTTTTTATACTTTATGTATTCGCTTATTGGTCGCTATCTTAGGTTTCGCCAATAACTTGTATTTTTTTATTTTTATACTTTCTGTATTCGTTTCTTAGTCTCTGTTTTAATATAAAGGCGTATAACTTGTATTTTTTTATACTTTATGTATTCGCTTATTGGTCTCTATCTTAGGTTTCGTCTATAACTTGTATTTTTTTATTTTTATACTTTCTGTATTCGTTTCTTAGTCTCTGTCTTAATGTAAAGGCATATAACTTGTATTTTTATACTTTATGTATTCGTTTATTGGTCTCTATCTTAAGTTTCGTCTATAACTTGTATTTTTTTTATTTTTATACTTTCTGTATTCGTTTCTTAGTCTCTGTCTTAATATAAAGGCGTATAACTTGTATTTTTTTATACTTTATGTATTCGCTTATTGGTCTCTATCTTAGGTTTCGTCAATAACTTGTATTTTTTTTATTTTTATACTTTCTGTATTCGTTTCTTAGTCTCTGTCTTAATGTAAAGGTATATAACTTGTATTTTTATACTTTATGTATTCGTTTATTGGTCTCTATCTTAGGTTTCGTCTATAACTTGTATTTTTTTTATTTTTGTACTTTCTGTAATCGTTTCTTAGTCTCTGTCTTAATATAAAGGCATATAACTTGTATTTTTATACTTTCTGTATTCGTTTCTTAGTCTCTGTCTTAATATAAAGGCATATAACTTGTATTTCTATACTTTATGTATTCGTTTATTGGTCTCTATCTTAGGTTTCGTCTATAACTTGTATTTTTTTTTATTTTTATACTTTCTGTATTCGTTTCTTAGTCTATGTCGTAATATAAAGGCATATAACTTGTATTTTATACTTTATGTATTCGTTTATTGGTCTTTATCTTAGGTTTCGTCTATAACTTGTATTTTTTTTTATTTTTATACTTTCTGTATTCGTTTCTTAGTCTCTGTCGTAATATAAAGGCATATAACTTGTATTTTATACTTTATGTATTCGTTTATTGGTCTTTATCTTAGGTTTCGTCTATAACTTGTATTTTTTTTTTATTTTTATACTTTCTGTATTCGTTTCTTAGTCTCTGTCTTAATATAAAGGCGTATAACTTGTATTTTTTTATACTTTATGTATTCGTTTATTGGTCTCTATCTTAGGTTTCCTCTATAACTTGTATTTTTTTATTTTTATACTTTCTGTATTCGTTTCTTAGTCTCTGTCTTAATATAAAGGCGTATAACTTGTATTTTTTTATACTTTATGTATTCGCTTATTGGTCGCTATCTTAGGTTTCGTCAATAACTTGTATTTTTTTATTTTTATACTTTCTGTATTCGTTTCTTAGTCTCTGTCTTAATATAAAGGCGTATAACTTGTATTTTTTTATACTTTATGTATTCGCTTATTGGTCGCTATCTTAGGTTTCGTCAATAACTTGTATTTTTTTATTTTTATACTTTCTGTATTCGTTTCTTAGTCTCTGTTTTAATATAAAGGCGTATAACTTGTATTTTTTTATACTTTATGTATTCGCTTATTGGTCTCTATCTTAGGTTTCGTCTATAACTTGTATTTTTTTATTTTTATACTTTCTGTATTCGTTTCTTAGTCTCTGTCTTAATGTAAAGGCATATAACTTGTATTTTTATACTTTATGTATTCGTTTATTGGTCTCTATCTTAAGTTTCGTCTATAACTTGTATTTTTTTTATTTTTATACTTTCTGTATTCGTTTCTTAGTCTCTGTCTTAATATAAAGGCGTATAACTTGTATTTTTTTATACTTTATGTATTCGCTTATTGGTCTCTATCTTAGGTTTCGTCAATAACTTGTATTTTTTTTATTTTTATACTTTCTGTATTCGTTTCTTAGTCTCTGTCTTAATGTAAAGGTATATAACTTGTATTTTTATACTTTATGTATTCGCTTATTGGTCTCTATCTTAGGTTCCGTCTATAACTTGTATTTTTTTATTTTTATACTTTCTGTATTCGTTTCTTAGTCTCTGTCGTAATATAAAGGCATATAACTTGTATTTTATACTTTATGTATTCGTTTATTGGTCTCTATCTTAGGTTTCGTCTATAACTTGTATTTTTTTATTTTTATACTTTCTGTATTCGTTTCTTAGTCTCTGTCGTAATATAAAGGCATATAACTTGTATTTTATACTTTATGTATTAGTTTATTGGTCTCTATCTTAGGTTTCGTCTATAACTTGTAATTTTTTATTTTTATACTTTCTGTATTCGTTTCTTAGTCTCTGTCTTAACATAAAGGCGTATAACTTGTATTTTTTTATACTTTATGTATTCGCTTATTGGTCTCTATCTTAGGTTTCCTCTATAACTTGTATTTTTTTATTTTTATACTTTCTGTATTCGTTTCTTAGTCTCTGTCTTAATATAAAGGCGTATAACTTGTATTTTTTTATACTTTATGTATTCGCTTATTGGTCGCTATCTTAGGTTTCGTCAATAACTTGTATTTTTTTATTTTTATACTTTCTGTATTCGTTTCTTAGTCTTTGTCTTAATGTAAAGGCATATAACTTGTATTTTTATACTTTATGTATTCGTTTCTTGGTTTCTATCTTAGGTTTCGTCTATAACTTGTGTGTTTTTATTTTTATACTTTCTGTATTCGTTTCTTAGTCTCTGTCTTAATATAAAGGCGTATAACTTGTCTTTTTTTATACTTTATGTATTCGCTTATTGGTCTCTATCTTAGGTTTCGTCTATAACTTGTATTTTTTTATTTTTATACTTTCTGTATTCGTTTCTTAGTCTCTGTCTTAATATAAAGGCGTATAACTTGTATTTTTTTATACTTTATGTATTCGCTTATTGGTCTCTATCTTAGGTTTCGTCTATAACTTGTATTTTTTTATTTTTATACTTTCTGTATTCGTTTCTTAGTCTCTGTCTTAATATAAAGGCGTATAACTTGTATTTTTTTATACTTTATGTATTCGCTTATTGGTCGCTATCTTAGGTTTCGTCAATAACTTGTATTTTTTTATTTTTATACTTTCTGTATTCGTTTCTTAGTCTCTGTCTTAATATAAAGGCGTATAACTTGTATTTTTTTATACTTTATGTATTCGCTTATTGGTCTCTATCTTAGGTTTCGTCTATAACTTGTATTTTTTTATTTTTATACTTTCTGTATTCGTTTCTTAGTCTCTGTCGTAATATAAAGGCATATAACTTGTATTTTATACTTTATGTATTCGTTTATTGGTCTCTATCTTAGGTTTCGTCTATAACTTGTATTTTTTTATTTTTATACTTTCTGTATTCGTTTCTTAGTCTCTGTCGTAATATAAAGGCATATAACTTGTATTTTATACTTTATGTATTAGTTTATTGGTCTCTATCTTAGGTTTCGTCTATAACTTGTAATTTTTTATTTTTATACTTTCTGTATTCGTTTCTTAGTCTCTGTCTTAATATAAAGGCGTATAACTTGTATTTTTTTATACTTTATGTATTCGCTTATTGGTCTCTATCTTAGGTTTCGTCTATAACTTGTATTTTTTTATTTTTATACTTTCTGTATTCGTTTCTTAGTCTCTGTCTTAATATAAAGGCGTATAACTTGTATTTTTTTATACTTTATGTATTCGCTTATTGGTCGCTATCTTAGGTTTCGTCAATAACTTGTATTTTTTTATTTTTATACTTTCTGTATTCGTTTCTTAGTCTTTGTCTAAATGTAAAGGCATATAACTTGTATTTTTATACTTTATGTATTCGTTTCTTGGTTTCTATCTTAGGTTTCGTCTATAACTTGTATTTTTTTTTATTTTTATACTTTCTGTATTCGTTTCTTAGTCTCTGTCGTAATATAAAGGCATATAACTTGTATTTTATACTTTATGTATTCGTTTATTGGTCTCTATCTTAGGTTTCGTCTATAACTTGTATTTTTTTATTTTTATACTTTCTGTATTCGTTTCTTAGTCTCTGTCGTAATATAAAGGCATATAACTTGTATTTTATACTTTATGTATTCGTTTATTGGTCTCTATCTTAGGTTTCGTCTATAACTTGTAATTTTTTATTTTTATACTTTCTGTATTCGTTTCTTAGTCTCTGTCTTAATATAAAGGCATATAACTTGTATTTTTATACTTTATGTATTCGTTTATTGGTCTCTATCTTAGGTTTCGTCTATAACTTGTATTTTTTTATTTTTATACTTTCTGTATTCGTTTCTTAGTCTCTGTCTTAATATAAAGGCGTATAACTTGTATTTTTTTATACTTTATGTATTCGCTTATTGGTCTCTATCTTAGGTTTCGTCTATAATTTGTATTTTTTTATTTTTATACTTTCTGTATTCGTTTCTTAGTCTCTGTCGTAATATAAAGGCATATAACTTGTATTTTATACTTTATGTATTCGTTTATTGGTCTCTACCTTAGGTTTCGTCTTTAACTTGTAATTTTTTATTTTTATACTTTCTGTATTCGTTTCTTAGTCTCTGTCTTAATATAAAGGCATATAACTTGTATTTTTATACTTTATGTATTCGTTTATTGGTCTCTATCTTAGGTTTCGTCTATAACTTGTATTTTTTTATTTTTATACTTTCTGTATTCGTTTCTTAGTCTCTGTCTTAATATAAAGGCGTATAACTTGTATTTTTTTATACTTTATGTATTCGCTTATTGGTCTCTATCTTAGGTTTCGTCAATAACTTGTATTTTTTTATTTTTATACTTTCTGTATTCGTTTCTTAGTCTCTGTCGTAATATAAAGGCATATAACTTGTATTTTATACTTTATGTATTCGTTTATTGGTCTCTATCTTAGGTTTCGTCTATAACTTGTATTTTTTTATTTTTATACTTTCTGTATTCGTTTCTTAGTCTCTGTCGTAATATAAAGGCATATAACTTGTATTTTATACTTTATGTATTAGTTTATTGGTCTCTATCTTAGGTTTCGTCTATAACTTGTAATTTTTTATTTTTATACTTTCTGTATTCGTTTCTTAGTCTCTGTCTTAATATAAAGGCGTATAACTTGTATTTTTTTATACTTTATGTATTCGCTTATTGGTCTCTATCTTAGGTTTCCTCTATAACTTGTATTTTATACTTTATGTATTTGTTTATTGGTCTTTATCTTAGGTTTCGTCTATAACTTGTATTTTTTTTTTATTTTTATACTTTCTGTATTCGTTTCTTAGTCTCTGTCTTAATATAAAGGCGTATAACTTGTATTTTTTTATACTTTATGTATTCGCTTATTGGTCTCTATCTTAGGTTTCGTCTATAACTTGTATTTTTTTATTTTTATACTTTCTGTATTCGTTTCTTAGTCTCTGTCGTAATATAAAGGCATATAACTTGTATTTTATACTTTATGTATTCGTTTATTGGTCTCTATCTTAGGTTTCGTCTATAACTTGTATTTTTTTATTTTTATACTTTCTGTATTCGTTTCTTAGTCTCTGTCGTAATATAAAGGCATATAACTTGTATTTTATACTTTATGTATTAGTTTATTGGTCTCTATCTTAGGTTTCGTCTATAACTTGTAATTTTTTATTTTTATACTTTCTGTATTCGTTTCTTAGTCTCTGTCTTAATATAAAGGCGTATAACTTGTATTTTTTTATACTTTATGTATTCGCTTATTGGTCTCTATCTTAGGTTTCCTCTATAACTTGTATTTTTTTATTTTTATACTTTCTGTATTCGTTTCTTAGTCTCTGTCTTAATATAAAGGCGTATAACTTGTATTTTTTTATACTTTATGTATTCGCTTATTGGTCGCTATCTTAGGTTTCGTCAATAACTTTTATTTTTTTATTTTTATACTTTCTGTATTCGTTTCTTAGTCTTTGTCTTAATGTAAAGGCATATAACTTGTATTTTTATACTTTATGTATTCGTTTCTTGGTTTCTATCTTAGGTTTCGTCTATAACTTGTGTGTTTTTATTTTTATACTTTCTGTATTCGTTTCTTAGTCTCTGTCTTAATATAAAGGCGTATAACTTGTCTTTTTTTATACTTTATGTATTCGCTTATTGGTCTCTATCTTAGGTTTCGTCTATAACTTGTATTTTTTTATTTTTATACTTTCTGTATTCGTTTCTTAGTCTCTGTCTTAATATAAAGGCGTATAACTTGTATTTTTTTATACTTTATGTATTCGCTTATTGGTCCCTATCTTAGGTTTCGTCTATAACTTGTATTTTTTTATTTTTATACTTTCTGTATTCGTTTCTTAGTCTCTGTCTTAATATAAAGGCGTATAACTTGTATTTTTTTATACTTTATGTATTCGCTTATTGGTCGCTATCTTAGGTTTCGTCAATAACTTGTATTTTTTTATTTTTATACTTTCTGTATTCGTTTCTTAGTCTCTGTCTTAATATAAAGGCGTATAACTTGTATTTTTTTATACTTTATGTATTCGCTTATTGGTCTCTATCTTAGGTTTCGTCTATAACTTGTATTTTTTTATTTTTATACTTTCTGTATTCGTTTCTTAGTCTCTGTCTTAATATAAAGGCATATAACTTGTATTTTATACTTTATGTATTCGTTTATTGGTCTCTATCTTAGGTTTCGTCTATAACTTGTATTTTTTTATTTTTATACTTTCTGTATTCGTTTCTTAGTCTCTGTCGTAATATAAAGGCATATAACTTGTATTTTATACTTTATGTATTAGTTTATTGGTCTCTATCTTAGGTTTCGTCTATAACTTGTAATTTTTTATTTTTATACTTTCTGTATTCGTTTCTTAGTCTCTGTCTTAATATAAAGGCGTATAACTTGTATTTTTTTATACTTTATGTATTCGCTTATTGGTCTCTATCTTAGGTTTCGTCTATAACTTGTATTTTTTTATTTTTATACTTTCTGTATTCGTTTCTTAGTCTCTGTCTTAATATAAAGGCGTATAACTTGTATTTTTTTATACTTTATGTATTCGCTTATTGGTCGCTATCTTAGGTTTCGTCAATAACTTGTATTTTTTTATTTTTATACTTTCTGTATTCGTTTCTTAGTCTTTGTCTAAATGTAAAGGCATATAACTTGTATTTTTATACTTTATGTATTCGTTTCTTGGTTTCTATCTTAGGTTTCGTCTATAACTTGTATTTTTTTTTATTTTTATACTTTCT